>NC_092816.1:70316751-70549251 GCF_023375885.2 Dermacentor andersoni | reverse complement strand
AATGATTCACAATAACAACAACAACATCAACAACAATGTCACCCGCGAAGATAGTGCACTTGAGCACATGGATACAACTGATTACATGAAACAGTGTTATTGCTATTGACGCATTACAGTCTTTACAATACCCAGCTCAGTGCCTCGAAGTGAACTGATATGTAATTAATTTAGTAAGAAGAAGGTATTAGGCAGGTCGTTGAACCGAATCCGAACCCAAACTGAAAACCGTACCCGTACCGGAATTTTAGCCAGAATTATATATAAACCTGAACCGACATTCGTAGAACGTGCCTAAACCCGAGCCGATCCTGATCCGAGAAAAAAGGATAACGATTATTGGTTCTGCACGAAACGGTTCAAGTATATAGTGCAAAAACGGGTGCTCAAGAGATAAGCGATTCTTCGAAATACTTCGTCAGTCAGCGCACCCCAATAGCCGATTGTTAAGAGTCCCTGTTTGCGTTGTGTTCATTAGTGGAGAAGGACGATAGGCTACAGAGACATTTATATTGGCAGAGGCACTTGCGGGTCGTAACTAGGCGGTGTCAGTTGCCTTCTCCAGCCGGAACGTTGTGTCAGGGGCTGCGCAGGATCACCGTTTCTGTCGAAGCTCCATGAAACCGTAAAACGCACACGACAGATTCCACGAAGTGCTAGCAGTAAAGATGGAGTCCTCGAAAAGGGAAGACCGGAAAACCAACGAGTTCACCAGAACGGCTTCTTGTTAGGCTAACATTACGACTGCTAATAAAATGTCCATCTCCTTAGTGCGCAGTAAAAACGGCTATAAATGGCACGCTAAGTCTGCTTTTGTTGTGTGTCGTGGCTCAAGGCAAGTTTGCCACATACGAAGCAGAGTATAACGCTTTTAGAATTGTACAAATCATTCCAGCAGCACAATGCGCGTGGTTGGGATTTTCGTCCGCACTAAGCCAGCACAAGATTTTGCGTCAAGTGCAGCTGCGTGAAAAAGATCGCCGTGGTGCTTGGCAGAAACTGCCTTTGTTCATTGCCTTGAAGCATTTCTGACCACATATGCATTTATTTAAAAAAAAGGAAAACTTTCCGAAATATAAATTGGTGGCTTCTTGCTTTTCTTCTTTTCTACAGCTGAAAAGGTTGAAATTGTCATTTATGTTATACGCTGTGAACCCGCGCTGTATCCGACATCCCTGCTCATATGCCGGAGTTTCCTCAATACGAGGGCAGGAGTAATTAGACGAAGCAAAATAAAGATTGGCTGGCTTAATTGACTCAGCTGTCAAGCTAAGCCCACGGCATGCCCGAGGTATTCGAACTAATTTATTCTGTCTTTCGTAGGCACGTGAAAATTTCTCCATATCTCTGCAATAAATTTGTAAACTGCACATTCTAGAGAAAAATAATGTTTTCACTCGTTCGTATCGCGGCGCCTCAGCTACTTTCCAGCATTAAATTTTGAGGCATGCCATTGCTACAGTCGCAGCGATGGCCAGGGGGCGCGCTTCGCGCATCCAACGACTAAAGAACAAAAAATAAAAGGACCCAGCATGAAAGCCCGCAACTGCTGTTCGTATTATCGCCATCTCAACGCCCGGAACTGCACCGTATCCTCAAGGCAAACTGAGCCCCCTTTCTTCACGTACACTCACACATACACACATGCTAGCTTTAGGTACGCCCACGTAGCGTGAGCCCGAAGCGCCGCATGCGTGGCCACGCAGGCACCGCAAGTAATCGCCGCGGTATCTTGATGTACAGCACCCTTTCGCGACACGCTTTCCACCCCCTTGTTTCTCCAGTGCTGCTCGTCTTTGAAACTGATTCCGCTCTTTGTGTCTCTGTGGCACGATGGAAAGTGTCCGTAGGGAATAAAAAGAAAAGGCAGCCTCGCTAGGGAGCGCAAGAAATTAGGTGCAATGCGAGTGTAGAGTATACCGTGTAAGTCCTAGCTTTTGCCCTAGCGATGAAGGTCAGACATGGCCAGACCCTACAGCGTCGGTGGTGTCGCGAGAAGGAAGCGAGATCGACGCCGAATTGAATGCCGAGTATGGTTGATTCAGTTACCGCTCCTACTCGGCGCTCAGTCGACCTTTCCTTTCCTTTCCTTATTTTGTTCCTGTGTTGGCAACGCTGCCTGGATTACCACCATGGCCTTGGCCGAGTGAAAGGGCGGTTGCTCTCATCAAGATGTCACAATTGTGCACTGGCTGTGTTGCGTACCTACGCTCGCGTTAGTTTGTACCCCGACTGGTACTAATTTTGCATCTGTGAAGCGTCCCGTCCCTTGAAATACTCAGGAAACTTTGAGAACGCTGAAGTGAGCCAGCCTTTGAGCAGGTTTTTTCGCGCATCGTAGTTAAGTTAGACATCAAGTTACTTTATTTTTTTATGCCGAATTCAGGGCGCCTCATATTTCGCTTAAACACGCAATCTTGGTGACCATGCTACAAAGTGTACGCAACAAATTTGTAAAATGGAACTAAAGGGAACTATTTCTGTGGTGTTTCTTTTTGGGCGGATGCTTTATGAAAATTTTATTATTCTGAGCACTTAATGATCCTGCTGCAAGTTCATCATATGCTCACTTTTACTTTGATTTGGGGGCACTGTCATCCATAAGAAACAGTAAACAGTAATTTGTTGTATTGACACGTCGTGTAATTTTTTCTTGCTTTTCTGGTGACCGTTATTGAGCGGCTCCCAAATATTACTGAAGTATGGCTAGGCGCAATACGTGTGTTTCTCTATCCAATGTTCCTTGAATGTTGTCACCAATTGTATAGCTAAAGAACCTCTGTCTAATTAGATCGTGAAAATCGTGCGTGAAGCGAATATTGGTGTACGTTATAGACCTTATTCAGGCACTATGGATTACGCTGCAACGTATAGTGAAGCGTATATATATATATATATATAGATATATATATATATATATCCAGCTAGTTTGACCCGTAGACCACATTGCGGCCCCCGACGGGTGCGCTCGCTCTTAATGCTTCGCTTGAAAGTCACTTCTTTTTCTGGGCAGAAGTCTACTGAATAAATAGTTAGCTTCGAAACCCGCAGTTGTGTGTGGTACTTCGTGGTACTGTGTGGTACTTTGCCATAACTACAACGGGATGGTGCACTCCCGATTAGCTTGTGACATTATACTGCAATAAGGCTGGCTATTCGTGTACATGTGGTATGCTTTATGAGACTTAATTAAGTTTTTAAATTTTTGGTTTGTAAGGTTTGGAAATCGCTATGAGCAATTTATACAAAAACGAAATAATACCTTATGATAACTTGTTCTGATGGTGAGATTTGTCATATACAAGTACAAAAAAATTCACCGACAACTACGATACTCCCTAATGCCAAATTTCAGCGCAGCTCTATACGTGTTTTCATTGCGCATGTGAGTATTATGTATTATGATTGTAAATATTATGTATTATGATTGTATAGGTACACGGTTTATATTAGGAAGAGAACGCTGTAAGTAGCGTAGCTAGCAGGGACACTCTCTCTCGTGCGGCACATTGCAAACGGAGCGATGTCTGACCTGACTGCTTCACTAACCGGGAGATCGCGACAGGCAGCGCGTGGCTGACATGTGGGCGCGATTCACTGCAGCCGCTGCAGACAGACATCCGCTCATGCAGCGCTTTGTTTCCACACAGACAACGTGAGCTACTCTGGCGCCATATCGTAGCCGTCGTAGCCGCACAGCCAGTCTTGCACAGCACTACGCTTTTCTTCTCACGCTTTCGTACCACCAACGAGAAGAACGGCGCTTCGTCGCGGGGAAATAGTGCCACCAGTGTCAGTGGCGATAACACCCAAGGAAGCGTCCCATCGAGCCTTACTCGTGGCCGATCGTCATCGCCCCTTTCAGGAGCAGTAATCCCCGTCACGCAGGCTGGCACCCTCCCCACTTCATGCCACCCTGGTCGCTCTCGGAAGCGCAGATAACATCGCCCGTGCAGCTGCGGATGCCATGGCCGCCGGCAATTCAGCGCATCTAAAGCCCCTAAACTTCGTAAAGTAGCGCTACGCTTTGAAGGATGCCGCCTCCTCCTGGCGCGCTCTGGCCGACGCCGCGTCGCTATTGGCCTAATACCATCACGTCGGCTTTCGCGCTACCTTCGTTTATTTACAGCCGTGCATCAGCGCCATTTTCGCTTGAGAAGTGCCTACATAAAGGTAAGGAGCACATGTTGGCGCCGTTGCTATTTCGTGTCGTTTCGTATGCTACGCTCGAGCGGTGAAAGGCGGCGCCACGGTCGAGGAGGGAGAGTGAAAGAGAGGAGAAACGAGGAGGAGTGAAGGCGGAGGAGGAGAGTGTCGCTACTTTACAAAGTTTATGGGGCTTTAAGTGCATCCGCAGGCCGTTTCCCCTGCGCTCCTCCTCCACTTTCTTCATCGCGCTCTCTTCTTTCATCTCGCGCTCCGCTCCGCGTTCGTTTTCATCTTTCGCTGTGCTCGTTCGCTCGATTACGAGGTACGACGGCGATGCAGGCTGACGCTCATCGCAGGAACGGGCGCCTAAGAGTGGCGCTCTAAAAGAAATTATGCAGAACCAACACACATGCTGTAATCTATGCGACGCGAATTTTCGTGAAGCACTTAATGAAATGCTATCCATTTGTTCATTTCATTCCTGCGCCCTTGGCATAAAGAAACACAACTGGCACGCGCATGTGTTTTCGCGCACCTGTACGACGCAATGAGACAATTCTTATATTACCTTGTATTTCCTAGTTTCTTGCGAGCTACGGGGCCCAAGGTGCCATAGAGCGGGCTACTCCCACGTTGGGACCGGGAGTTGTAACTCCCTGGCCGCATCGTGGGCTCGCTGGACAGCCCAGAGGTGCTCCACCTGGTCCGTGCGTAGCTCGCAGGACCTTTCATTAAAGTTATTCCATCCATCCATCCATCCATCCATCCATCCATCCATCCATACATCCATCCATCTATCCTAGCTTCTTATTTGTTCTAAATCTACCGGCCGCTTTTTGGCCAATCCCACATTGTCCGTAATAAACATCATCATCACCGTCGTCATATTAAACACGTGGCGACCATTTTAAGCAGTAGCGCTGCCAGAGAGAGAGGCTCTTCCCCGAGAAATGTCGCACTGGCTTTATTTTCTAATTATCAGCAATTTCAGCAGCTTATGTCGGTGTAATACTTTGTCGACACGATATTCATTTAGTCATCTACGCACCAATCTGTTTTCCGTTTGTGATGGTCAAACCTGGGGAGAGTGCTTTAAGGTCAGCAGCCCTCGCTTTTTTGCTTAAGCAAACTGTTTCCACACAGACATACTTTTTTTTTCTGACAGGAACCATAAGAATACAACACAACTTTGGAATCTAAATGACCCGAAATGTTTGAGTTGCCCGGAGCACCTACGTTGGGTCGTTTTCCAGTAGTTCCGGAGGTCTTTCTTTATTTAAATATTGTTTTATGTAGCGAGATAGCAGCAGCGTCGGACGACAGGCGCAGGTGCACATGTGCATTATATGCACAGGTTTTATGTCTAGGATATATATCTTGATTGCTCAGAACATTGTAACATTGTAACATTGTAACAAAACGAACCAAAGAAAGATATTACTGGCTAAGGCTCGAAGCAGAGGTGAAACATTAAGTTGAACTTGCCTTAAGTGCTGGCGACGCCAAGCACCATCGACTAAACCCACTGGGCTATTACAACCCGTTGCAGTACCGGAAACACCATTTGCTCAATTTGGAACGTATGCCTTCTTGGCCCCTTTCAAATATCTGACAGCAGTAACAGATGGGTCATAGTCGTGATGGACTATCTCGCCCGACACGCGGAAAGCAAGGCGATTCCGAGTGTCACTCAAGCTGAAGCAGCACGATTCTTTATCGAGAGCATTGTCCTGAGACACGGTGCCCCGGTGGTCGTCATAACCGACGAAGTAACCGCCTTCACAGCTGAACTTTTGCGCATTGGGCTCACGCTGAGCGGCACAGCGCATAGGAGGCCGACACGCTTATCACCCAAAAACGAATGGGCGCACAGAATGCCTCAACAAGACGATGACAGAGACGCTTCGCATGTACGTCGATGTGGAGCCCAAGAATTTGGACAAAACATTGCCGGACGTCACATTCGCATATAATACGACACGCCAGGAAACAGCCAAAATGACGCCGTCTGGCTTGATCCATGGTGGTGAAGTCACTACGATGCTTAGTGCTATGCTGCCTCATGACTGCAATGACTCAGACGCAGACACCGCAGAATTCACTGAGCGCGCCGAGGAAGCACGACAGCTCGCGTGCTTCAGAATAACTACACAGAAAGAACGTGGTGCCCGACGATACAATCTCCGCCGCCAATTCGTCGCTTACACACCCGGGGAAAGGGTCTGGGTTTGGTATCCGGCACGACGCCGAGGCCTCCCTCAGGAGCTTCTACGCCAATACTTCGGACCATACAAGGTTCTGCGTCGTATTAGCGACGTGAATTACGGGTTCATGCTTCTCCAAATGCCATAACAGGTGTCTGAGGTAGTCCATCTAGTGCGCATGAAGCCGCATCCTTCTGAATGATGTGGTCACCGACTTGCTGTTAATCTAGTCTAACGATTACCGTTTGGTGAGCATCAGGACGATCCTCGCTCTGGATGGAGGGTAATTCCGTGTCAATATTTCTGCCAACTGTGCCCTCACGACGACCAAGACGAGCACAGAAGACGAGCATGGTAAAGAAAATAAAAAGTCGTTCTTTTGTGCTGGCCTGCATCCTGCACGTCATTCTCGAGTACAACGCAGTACTGCTACTTGCCGCAATAACGCCCCTGTGCTTTGTGACCTGTGACAATATATTATGGGCTAACACTTAAAGCTATATAAGTTGTCTATTTGGCGATAGATGTTACACGATAATGAGGTGCGACAGACTCAGGTTTGTTGGACAAGCAAAAATTATGTTTGCAGGGACACCTATGACATATTTGATCGACTGTCTACTTCTTCAACTCTACAGTGAACTTTCGCAGTACAGTTCTCAGCCTCACGCCGTGCCTTTAGTCATAAGTGTCAATAAATCTCGTTGTCACCCGTCTCAGTTTGAAGTCTCGCACCTACTACATCAAGGAAGAAGATGAAGTCAGGGCTTTTTTCACGTTCTAGTCGCGTGCCGAATCAGAAGAAGAAGACCGACAGTGCGGTGAGGCCGCGGCTCCTCTGGCTCCGGGCCCAAACCGTCGCGACACAGGCAACCTTCTCGACGAGATGCTGCCTTCTCGTAAGATTTATCAGTTCTTCGCCTCCGCTATCCCTGTGTACAAGCAAGCAAGTAAGACGCAGTTTTCTGGCTCCGACAATTAAATTGCCGACGATTGTTGTTGGCCGCTGTACTTTATTAGGAGCTCGAAATACATGTGGGTAGGAAGGATACACCACGAGGCGCTGAAAACTTTATCACGTTAGCGTCTGCGGCGTAATCATTCTGGCACGGCGGCCGCATTTTGATGTGCACGGGCTAAATGCTAAAATACCCATGCACTTAGATTTAGGCACAGGTTAAATAATCGCAGGGGGTTTAAATTTCCGGAGTCCTCATAATCAGATCGCGGTTCTGGCACGTAAAACCCTATAATTTAACTTTATCTTTCTGTCATCTCTGTTTATGTCTACGTCATGGTGTCATAATTTTCGTTCTACGATTACTTGAACTAGCTGTGCCAGAGTAGTCGGTTTCGGATGTTACCAACCTAATGTAGCAAAGGAAGGTATGACGGAAATGAACTGTTCTTTGAACTGAGAAATCAAAATTGTAAGGAAGAGGAAAATTTCCTTTTCCTTACAACTTACCGGGGGGAGCCCACATCGTCTACATTAGGCGTGTGATGCTACAGCAATTTAGCTACAGCGACGGCTGTCCCAACCTCCACGTTTCGGTGCCTTATGTAGATGCGCTAGATCTAACCCTGGTAGTGCTGGCCCGCGCCGCTTAGGTCTATGGTGGCTGATGGGCCACATTATTTTAGGTGTAGGCGTCACGTAGAATGTGAATTTTAGCATCATGCAACTAACAAATCCTTGTACGCTACATTATCGCATTATGTCTTCCAGATGTGAGGCCCTTCCTACTTAGAGGGGCTCAGTCTTTTGTTACAACTGCATGAAGTTAAAGCAGGGTGAACGCAACTGTTACTTCGTTTCAGTATCTGTGTGCTACAGTTTGTTGTGAAATGGAGCCCCTTGGTTCCCTTTACACTTTTTGCTAGTTTCTACTGTAACTATTTAAAGTGTTCTTTGCCGTGGATTGGGGCACTGTGGGGTTGGGTTCTAATATTCTTTTTAGGCAAAAAAAGAGGCCTTTTCCTGACATAAACAATAGCACTGGAGCAAAATCAATTAAGGTGAGGGAGGTAACAATCTCTTGATCAGATTATCAAGAAGAAAGTCTGGACTAATATTCATCCAAAGTTTTTACTCGGTTGAAAATTTACACGAGGTAAGGGCCTAGAGTACTTCAAGGAGCAACGAATGATCTTGCTATAATTGAAAAAGTGAGAATACCCCCTTTTAACCACAAATATGATGGGGTTACAAGCCCGGATGTCAAGCCGCAGCCTCGTAAAGTACGACGCGAATTTGTTTTTCTCGCTGACAAGTGGCTAATCCCTAGCCAAAATTTTAATATTAGAGTCCTAGGTAATATTTCATAGGCCAAGTACTTGCAGAGAAGCGAACAAGCTCAGATTTTCTGTGGCTTGTACTATCGAAAAAAATAAAAAAACTTATGCACCTATCCAACAATCCCCCATTAACCTATGGAGATCCCATATGAAAACCAGTATGCCGCCATATATCATACTGGGCGTAAGAGACATGCGCCGTATTAAAAGAAATTCGGGTTTTTATATGGGACTCCCATATTCTTCTTATGGGATTATCGAACATCGGACATGTGGGTTTTCAATAGAGCAGCGTCGCGGAACGTTACGCGTTCCATTCCAGGAGCCCTCTGTCATCAAAGGCGAGGCTTGCCAGCGTGTCCAGCGCTGGTGACCACGTGGTTTGTCTGCGCATGTATGCCAGGGACAGCAGAGGGCGTTGGTCTATACCGCAGGCTCGCCGTGCACCGCTCCCTGGCGGACATCATCCCGGTGGCAGGATGTGAGTACACGCGACGATCGGCGCAACTCAGTTGGTGCGGGCTGGTCTACTACCTTCAATGTTATCACGGCGCGCATTAACTAAACTCCTTTTTTAAAATATGAAGGTTGAAAAGATCCCTTATGCGCTAGGTACCAGTCACGTACAGATACGTTCACGCGTAATCTCAGTACACGTGCCGGGCATTTCTTTGTTTTAAAATTATTCCGCTGTTGTTTACGCACTGCAATAAAAAAAAGAAGGTAGCAGTTTCGCCCGAAAGTCGGAGCATCGATGGGGATAGCAAATTAGTGGTCAGCTATCGGATGTGAGGATAGTATATTTATCGGCCATATAAACTTGTATACATATGCATATTAACTAAATTAACAAGCATGGTGTCACGCGCAAACAAAGAAACATGAACACATCTCACTCGATATCCGCGGAAACTCGCTGTCAAAACGCTGCAGTGAGGAAACGTGGCAGCAGCAGCGAGCGAAATGACCTTCGTGTAGCCGCTCAGCATCAACGCTAAGTATGCCGCGAGAACACGGCGTAGAAAGTGCCCCCCTCTCCTTTCCCTCTCCCCAAGGCCTTACGCAGAACGGAAGCCGGCGCGCTTCCTCCCCACTTTCCGCCGTATCGTGCGCGAGATTCAGCCGTGATTGCCGGCTCACTATGACGCGCCTTCACTTGCACATACAGCATACGGCACGCTGCGTTGATTTTATCGCCCTTGGACTTAATACGGAACCTCGTGGCGATAGCTGCTTTGACGCCGACGGCAGGAATGCGCCTGGAATGTGGACATAATTGCTATCGCAATAAAATAGCAAAACCTGATGTCACAGAGCTGATTAGTCCTTCGTCACGCTTGACCACTATTTCCCATGACTTCATCAGAATCTGATCAATACTTGGAGTTGAGCTAGACTATACTTATTGCGGTGCAATAGGCCGCAAAATAAAGTGAACTAATTCCAGGAGTTGAAAAAGCAATAAACGTTTTGTAATTACGACAGAAACTCTAGAGCCCGTGCCGGTATGCCTTCTCCGCAGGAGGCCACAGAGCATAGAAGTGCTAGGCCGCGCAAGAACTCGTTATCGCTACTCTCTATGATTTCAGAACTATGCACTGCGGCTGTTAATTTCAAAGATTGGTACGTCGTTTTCTGCATTCTATCAACGTATTTAGATGGAAAAAAGAACAACAGTAACCATGCAAAAGCAACTAAATCACCGCGCAAGCGCATGGAAAATATTCTAGGCTTTGTTTGCGGAACCCGGTGAATTGGCGTTTCAGAGCTGTGTTCTGACTGGGTGTTCGACTGTGTGACGATGTTTTTGACGTCACTTTCAGGGCGCGAGTACTGCGATGGCGGCAGATGGGCCTACAAGTCGCCGTACTGCGGAAACGTGACCAATATGGACCCCAATTTTTCAGAAAGTAAGTTCACATTGTTGTTGTAACCTTCTACGGATAGGTCTTTAGCTTATTCAGCCGGTGATGGTTACTGGCTCAACACAAAACTGTCATGTAGTAATGAATTATAATTACAAATGAGAGCGGTCCTTGAAAGCTTCCGACTTGGAAAAAGAAACGCGGGAGAGAGAAAAATATAGATTCGGAGAGAATATATATATATATATATATATATATATATATATATATATATATATATATATATATATATATATATATATATATATATATATATATATATATATATGTATGTGTGTGTGTGTGTGCGTGCGTGTGCGCGTGTGCGTGTGTGTGTGTGTGTGTGTGTGTGTGTGTGTGTGTGCGTGTGTGTGTGTGTGTGTGTGTGTGCGTGTGCGTGTGTGTGGAGGAGACCGTCGTGGTGTTTTCAGCGCAGTGCCTCGTAATCTATGAAGTCGGCCAGGGTTTAGAAATGGAGTGTCTTTTTATGTTATGTAGTGGTATATGCAGGGTGTTGCAGCTAATTTTAGCCAGAGTTTGAAAATATGTGAATGCCATCGTAGCTGGAATGAACAAAGTAATGCTGTTTGCCGTCGCTTGGAGATATTCAAAGTGTTTCTTCATTCCGTCTAATTGGACAACCAGAATTTGTCTTAATTTATTTCTCAAATATCGTAATTAGATGAAAAGTGCCAATGAGAAAATTGTAGAGCGACATGAAAAAAATCCCGATACAGCTTTCTGTTGCTTAATACGTGCTACGTAAATTTGTTTTTCCGAGCGTGAAAGTATCTCGCGAATACACGCGCGATACACGAGCGGCCAGTCGTGCGGCAATTTACTACTGCTCATGATTTCAAATTCCCGTTTTGAAGTTTTGTCTCGTTTGGATAGAAACTTTAGATAGTTCTGGCAGATCACAATCGCACGCGAGAAATCGTGGGGAAATCGTCAATTTTTGCAGTGCCACCTTTTTAACGGCGCGATTATTGGCAGTCTCTCAATGGCAGTGCTTCAGTGCAGCGAAGACAAAAAAAAAAAAAAAAAACAAGCGCTACCATCTTTTATCTAGAGATAACATGTGTATTGGGTTAAGCAAGAACACTTTGCTATCGTCTTATACCTGGAAACAAATTATTTAACTAAATTTATGCCATCAAACCGGCATACTGTGCAAGTCAGACACACACAAAGAAAGTAATTTGCATCAAATTTAATCAAAGGAAGTTGATTTTCTTTCTTTTGAGAAAATTTAGCACTGCGAAAATGCTGCTAAATTATGCAGCTTAACTAGGTGGCCACCCCTATAACTGGCAGCTTGGGACAGCAGTTACACGAATACAAAAAAAGCCACACATACACACAAGCAAGCAGTGCTTCGTAGTAGTATTCATGGAAGTAGACATAAATAAGAATAATACATAGCCTATAATGGTAAATTATGTAGGCAAAGCACAATATTTTGCATACAAGAAATGGGTAGAGAGAGCATGGTCTCTCGGAATGTTTAACATATTTTTATATGAATATGTCACGTAAGTTCTTCCAGGAACTAAAAGAAAAGATCGAAGTAATCGTGACACATGGCCCTTTAGCTTTGCGCGCAATGTAAGCCTGAGGATTCGTTTCCCATAATTACTAGGGCGACAACTGGGGTCCTATAACGTAAAACTATTCCAATATGTTTTTATTCCAATCTCCTGACGGCAAATTTGCGTAACCGCCAATGTAAGGATCGGGCGGTCACCCGGAGGCTTGTCCAATGCCTCCTTTACTAGATGCCTGCCGCGTCGCTAGTCTTCCCATTGGAGCGGATGTTCCCGTAGTTCAGGGTAGTCGCGGAGAGACGGCGCTCGCAGCCGACCCACTTCTTGTTGCGGAGGAAGTGACGATTACTAGGCTGGCGCGCGCTCGACCAATGGCTTGACGAGAGACCGCGGGTCCTGTGCCTCCGGGATCGCAACAGACGCCGCTAAAATCTCGGAGGCTGGGCTACGTGATTTAGGCTTGCAGCGGCCACCGCAGCTAGCGATCGCAGCCGACCCGGGTTAACCCGGGTGGGGAAGAGTAAAGAGGAGAGGGGCAAGAACCAGCTTCTCAGCTCACGCGGCAGGCATCTAGTAAAGGAGGCACTGGCTTGTCTGAATAGACCAATCAAACGCTCTCCTCGTTCAGAGGAGATTCCTTTTGTTTGCTTGAAAAACGAATAACATTGCCTACACTAAGCGGCTTGTCTTATCTAATTGGCTGACAAGAGGCGAGGAGCACGCTCAAGTGGAGAGGAATTCGATGGGGTCAAGCCACTGCACTGAATATCGATAACCGGGTCAAGAGGGTGGTGCCGGCGTCTGCGGTTGGTCCACTTTTTCTTACTAGCTTGCAGTCGCTCGGTCGAAAATTGCGGCGGCATGCAACGGAAGCTTAAGAATGACGCTGAAACGGATTCTGGGCAAATAAGTGTTGGCAGAACGAGGTCCTAAACGTGCCGAAAGTGCTCGAAAACGTTACACGGCCACGCAAAAAGTTTTATTAGACGCAAATAAACCCATTCTCTCCGGCAGGGGCGAGTAGCCAGTGCCGGAGCGATCGGTGGCAGCCATCTTTTATTCCTTTCGGAACGGGGCAGCCTGTGGCCATTCAGAAGAAAATTCACTTTTGTTCGGCATATTAATGTATCTTTAACGCGTACACGTCACTTCGACGCGGTAAGCTTTTGCGGTTTTGTGAAGTCACGTGAGAGGTAGGTGCAGTGGGTGCAGCCCGAAAACATTTGACCAATAGCCGAGGGCTATGGCGAAAAGGCGTCGAATCAGAAATAACTATTTTTGTTTTGTTCTGTCAAATTATGCAAAATCAGTGTGTACACGTCATATCAGATGGGGAACTATCACGGTTTTCGTGACGTCGTGTGAGAGACAGGTTAAGGGGGGGGGGGGGGGGGGGGTCCAAAAAAATGTTTTTGACCAATCGTGGAGGGCTGATTGCAGAATTGGAATAGAAAAGTTTGGAATAGTTTTACGTTATAGCGCCCCTGATATGCCGCTGTTCCAGATGGCGAGTATCGCCTATTGTTATATTCTCTCTAAGCTGCGCTAATTGCATTATTCTTTTATGATTCCTGCTGGTATTTAATTTATAAAAGCGACTTAGTTTAGTTTCGTAGATTGGCAACATGTTAACAATGCGATTTTTTTTATTTAAACAACGCCCGTGTGCGAGAAAATTATGCAGCAGAAGATATTTACTGAAGAACTTGCTTCTGCAGTAACAAAAACTGGTTTAGGTTCTCTGTAGTTGTGGTTGACCTGACTAATGAACCATAATTAGGCGTCCAAGAGAGGAGAGAACTGTAAACTATAAAAAATCACAGACGTTGAAAATTTATGAAGGTTTCACACCACGAAATTAATAGCTCACGATAATTTGTTAATTATGTAATATATGTGTGCATGCCATGTCGTATGTCCCGAGAAATTAGGACCCGTAAAACCCTGGACTAAAAGCTAACTGCGACTGCGGGGTGGGAGTGCTGCCTTGTTCTTGACACCGTAGGATTCGGGGTTTCGTGGCCTCGGTGTCTGCCGTTGCACAGAGGGCCGCTCTCTAGTCTATGCCACCGGCGCTTCTCGGGACGTGTAGCTGGCCTACGCTGCCGGAGCGTCACACGGAGGCTAAGCGGGCCCACGTCATCGTGCAAGCTTTCTTGACAAGGGTGGCTTCTATCGTGGAGATTAAGAGGTAGAGAGGACGAGGAACGGAACAGGGGGGTTTGTTTCTATTGGAAACGCAAACTTATTCACGTAGAACAAGGGGTGCCCATACTAGCCGCAGCACGCAGCGCAGTGCAGCGTTCTCGTAACATGAGCTATAGGTCAGAAGCCCACATCTTTCTGGGAGAGCACACCAGCAAACTATAGCACACCCTAGCTACAACAAAGGTGTCCGCTTTTAACCCCTCCGTCCTCCCTAGAGCCCTAGGCCAGGGCAAATCCGCGGTCACACCATCTTCCTCTCAGAGCACTCGCAGTCGCCTTGACGGTGAGAGTGCGCACAATTACTCCGGCACCTTTGTTCACGGAAAGCCATCGGCGAGTTACCCCCGGGTACACACGGCTCGCTGGCTTCCCCCCCCACCCCCCCACTCCAAAAAAAAGGGGATGCCCGTAGACAGGTTTGTCAAGCTTGACTCCATTTGCGCGTCTTGGCTCGTGGTATGGCTCAGCAGCGACCGTAACGAAGCGGCAGACAACGCACTTTCCCTGGAGTTTCTCGGTCTCAGCGTCGGGGTCGGCGACCAAGCGCCATCCATCAACCCCGTAGCCGTCAAACTTGTCTCGCCTTGGTGTCGCCGCTGGTCTGTCTGAGGCGACATATTGTGAGCCTCACGAAGGGATTCGTCGCAGTAGGGCAGGAGAGGCTGGAAGGTCGCTTCCCCAGCTGACCGATCGTAACAGCAGGCACTCACTGAACAAGTTTTTGTTTACGTTCTTTCCCTAAATTTGCTATTCTAAACAGTTTCAGTAGTAGTTTATGGCACTTGGCAGCCAAACACCTTGTAGGCTTCTAAAAGTAAACCTCCCCTTGTAGTCCTGTTCGGTAGACTACGCAGATGAATTAGCTCAAGAAACAGCTAAATACGCCGGTAAAATAAAAATGTGGGGCGTCAGTAGTGGCTCTCAAAATTTAATGATGACTTCCTATCTACAGAGTATGGAGCATTTGTTTATTGTTGGTGACGTGGTCCTCGAGGTATCATAAATAAACAAGAAAGAGACATAAGCATCAAACTTTAATGGAAGGTTTCTAGTATTTATGTTAGAAACTACATGAAATTTCCGTATAACTCAAATTCGAAAGCAGACAAGAATGGTGGTTCAAATTTTTTCCTTGATCATGGGTCATGGGCAATGACCAAGTTAATTCTCCCATACACAAACTGCATCTGTGTAACATAGTGCAGGGGTAAAGGGCCAGCGACTACTCTTTAGCACTTCTGTATTATTTTTTTCGCTCCTCGCCACTCCGAACAAATATCTTTGCAAACCAATTTTACGAAATGACCCGGTGACTGTTAATCTTGTATATACACGATATCCACATATGTATACCTTGTTATTGACTTATTTTCTTCGCACGGAATGTACTGGCAACGCCGCTGTATATTCACGACGTCCGGCTCTGCAGCTTGAATATAAACAGTAACTGTCATTAATTTTCTGTGGTCAAATTCATAAAGCTTTTCGCTAATGGTAAGTGCTATTTCCCATTGGGCGGCCGTACTCGTAAATAGTATTCCGAAGGTGAAAAATTCAACGCTATACCAAGAAGAACCTACAAAGAGTAGACGAGACAAGCTCTGTATGATATTTTGAAGGTAAAAAATTCACTTTGTGGGTTATCCTGGGTCTTGCGATGAATTTTTCACCTTCACAATACCATGTACCAACTAGCCCCAACCGAAGTTTTATCTGTCGAATGATAGAAGTGGCTGAAATTTTCTTTTTACGAAAACTTCTTGCGTAAGCCTCTTTTACGAATACGAGGCTTGAATCCGTATTCAGAAACATATTTTTGCGCTAGAACTGTTCGTGAGAGCAAATTCAAACAGTGGTGTCAGACATGTCATTAGAGTAAGCGGTCAGTCAATGGCAAAAAGCACTTACCGATGAAGACCTTTGCTAGTTGGGTCTCTCGATCGTAAAAAGATAGGGAGGGGGAAGGGGAGGCCAACTGCTGCGTCCTGTGTTTTCTCTTTTGTCGTTCCCACCGCTACTCCCTAACGATGTTCAGGCGAGAACAGGGGCCCATAGTTTCGTTTATTTCAGCAGGCCTTTCTCTTTCTTGAGTGCGACCTTCCTGTTTTATTTAAGGCATCTTCGAATGCTTGCTTTGATCAGACTAGTCTGGTCTGAAGAGCAGCACTCAAGATGTATTTCGAGAATACGCAGAACTTAAACGTGGCAGTGAATAGAACTTATCATGGCATGGAAATGAGGCCGAAGACATATCGGTTCTCGAGTGCATGTATATTGCCTTGCACCTTAACTCTCTTACTACACTGAGCGTGTATCCCCTCAGGGCAGAGCTGAACGTGGCACGCCAGACATTGAGCTTTATGTGTGGTCTATGCATGCTGGAGACGACTTAATCTCGTAACAAGGCTTAGTTGTTTTGCAGCGTTGTTGGAATTCCTGGAAGTGACCAGTAGATGGTGCCCTAACATAGCCTACTGAGAGACCTGCACTACGTGATGGTTGATTTTATGATCTGGCTGCGTGGCCCCTCAGATCAAGACGCGTGGCCGCACTTCGAGAAGGCATGCGGCAGTGCTGGCCAGTCGCCCATCAACATCGACTTCCTGCAGACCAGCTTCAAGAGCTTCGGGCCCATTGCATTCCTCGGCTACAATGTGCCCTTCCGCTTCAAGGTGGAGAATGGAGGACACGCCCGTGAGTGAATGGGCAATGCAAAAGGGAAAAAAGAAAATAACCTGGCATCAGCTTCGCGGAACATGCCTTTTGCAAGGGACATTCAATGTCGACCACCTCCTTTTGCGCTGGCTCGTTAGTTGCTGCAGCATTGTAATAACTCTCTCTTAAAAGGAAATTAGGGACGACTGTAGACGTCTTTAGAGACGTCATATGCATCATCATGTGCGTAAATATGCCTCAAAAAAACAGGTCTTCTTGATCGAGCATTGTCTCTGGACACGCAATTTACAATAAATGACATTAAGCATGAGGCTATATGCTTGACACATCATTTGAATTTATCGTCTTACAGATATAGTTAAATATAAGACAATATATACACCGATATTCTTTGGGCTATATGCAGTCCTCTAAAATTAGAAGACGTGTCTTGTTACAAATTATCGGTGTCTTCTTATGCATTGATACTGTGTTGGCCAAGGAAACGGTTGAGGCGAACTGGATTGTATTTCTTAGGTATTTTTTGCTAATCAGGCCTTTGGCACCGTTGCCCACTTTTTCGCATCTATGCTCCCATCTCACAAGTCGTTCGCAGCACATGGTTACTAGGATGGCTAAATGCCCCTCGAGATGTGTTCGTCCGCACTGCGTCGTATGCTCAACGGCTGTTTAGTTGGCGGTATACGACGTGTAGGCGCAGTGGTCACAACATGTCACGTATCGCTCTAACCTAGCATGTAGCAATAAAAAAATATATTTCATCGTTCTATTAATCTCCATAGTTGCATCCGGAACTATATTCCACTGCTGATGTATATCGTGCGTGTGTACACCTCGTACCTTCGGCAGCATCGCAAACGACTGGGATGGAGTATACACGACAAGATGGAGTATACAAGATAGAGCATATAGATAAACGACTAGATGGAGTATAGCGGAAATAGTCATTTCACGGGAAGTGTTGCATCGAAATGTCTACTACTTCTGGTGCACAAAACGTTAGTGGATATATTGTAAGGAATAAGACATTGCAATTAATCAACGTACACAGTGACCTTCGCTTTGACAGTAAGTTCTTATTGTTATTTCGCTGAATCGGTACCACCGTCCTGCATACGTAAGTTTGCAAGACTCCGCAGAATGTGTGATTAGTAACGGAACCTACCGCGAGAGGAGATGCTGCAGCTTCGTGATTAGAGTGTACGTGCACAACACACGGTATATAATGCAGTGTACATCACGCCTGAGAAGCCGCATCTGGAGTCGTACGGGGGTCCGCTGCCGGCTCGCTACACGCTGTCCAAGGCCGTCTTCCGATTCGGCAACGAGACCAGTGAGCGCGGCTCGGAGCACACGCTCGACGGACGAAACTTCGCGGCCGAGGTACGGCAACACGAGCATAGCGCCTTCGCCATTCGACTGCTGAGATCAGATGTACTTCGTCATTGGGGCTTGGAGCGGGGCGACGACAAGACACGAAGAGGGCACATGTCTCGTCCCACAACGTGCTCTGTAGTCACTAATAACGAAATACCAAGTAGCCCAATTATCCATCCTATTGCAGACGCAATTCGCAAGTACTCTATTTAGCTATTTAACGTCAGCCAAAGGTGCTTTTCGCCTTCAATGTCTCCATATTGACTGTCGAAATCTGCGTCTGCCGTGAGGTGCTCAAAGATATGTGTTCGCATCGGTATACGCGTACGTTAGGGGAGAAGCACCAGAGTTGATGAGCACTGCTGTTTGGTTGATTGGTTGAGATGTTTGTTACAGGCAGTGCTAGCCCGGAAGTCCGGGCATTGCAATAGGTTCACCCGTTCGTCTCTTTCGCAGTTCAGGAATCTGCGACCACATGTCTATGGGTTCCATGTCGCGTAGGTACCCGCGTAGCAGGCATGAGATCTCCTTATGAACTATCCTCGGCCTTTCGGGGAACAGCGTCTGTTCCACACGCGCATTTGGAAATCATCTTGTTCGCATGTTGCCAAGTAGAGTACTGCTTACGTGCTAAGCCATTTGCTAGACGTGTTATGGTCAACCGTTGGGGTTTACCACAGGGGAGCAAAGCAAACGACAAGCGGGTATGAATGCACGGCCCTCGGGAGCCATGTTTGTTGAAGATTAAGTAAATTTTGCAGATTTATTTCTTTTGTTTTCTTCCTTCGGCAATGGCTTGGACGATACCGTGCCACCACGATGGCTCGGAGTGTGCACGAGGGACGGCAGATAATAAAATAATAAAAAAATGAAATGTTTCACCTTTGTAAGCGCAGATTTAAACAAAAGCTTTACGTGCTTCTTTCTTCAGTTCGGTTTTTTTCCTTCGTTATGTTCTCTCTCTAATAATTTCTGCAAAGAGCGCCATGCGGTTTCACGAAAGAAGTACAATACGTCTGTTGTTTTATGGCGCATGTGCCGGTGTCGCACATTGCTGTCCACATGCTTGATAATCCGTTTTTTTTTTTATTACTCATTCCATGCATTTATTCATTTCCGTCAAACTAGCTATGCGAAGTGCGCTTCGTCAAGCTGTTTTTCAAGTTTTTCAAGCAGGTTTTTCCTGACTCCGCCTTTCTCCCTTGGAGAAAAAAAAATTTTTTTTTTCTAATTGAATTGAGATGTCACAAAGTGTAGAAAATCTGAGTTCACTGTTTTCAAAAGTTGCGAAGCCTGTCTGACAACCTGTGATAATACGTTGGGCTTTTTTTTCTTTGTGACGCTCGTGTAGCACCATTAGCCATGGCAATTTCGGAATAGCCGTGTTTAGATTCTTTTTTTTTTTTTGTTAAGCACTACCCCTATGCATCGCATGGACAGGTTCAGACACACGCGCCCGGTGGTTTCAGAAACAATTTGAACTTTATATAATGCAAGAATTTGAGCGTCTCCCTGCCGTGCTCTTTCCCCCAGCTCCAGCTTCTGATGTCCTGCGAGAAGCCAACGCCTACCGACTGCCTTCGGCGTGACAAAGGGTTGGCCATATTCGTCATTCTCTTTGAGGTAAGAGCCTATATTTAACGGAGCCACGCAGCGTGACACTCGCATTGACGTCACTCTCCACTCTCTCTCTGTATATATATACTACGAAAAGTACGCAAGCGCTATAGGCGGCGTCGCGGAGGCAGCAAACGCGCCGCGGACACTCGAAGCAGCGACACTGCCGGCTCGTGTTTGCTTTACCCTCTGCTCTTTTGCGAGAGCGAACTTCTCTATAGGCACTCGATACGTAATCGCGTATGCGTAGAGAGATAACCAGACGAATCCGCCTCCATTCCACTTGTGAAAGTGGATGTACAGAGAAGCTGGTGCGAACGTTAGACAAGGGCCACCACCCCAACTGAACGAGATGAAAGGGGGTTAACCGGGGGGCCCGATTTTTATTAATCATGCCATAAGAAGCCAGCAAACACTGACACCAAGAAAAACATGGGGGACATTGCTTGTGCTTACTAATTGAATAAAAGAAATGATAAATTAATGAAAACGAAAGTGGATTACAAAACAACTCTCCGCAGGTGAGAACAATACAAGGTCTTCGCATTACCCAGAAAGAATGTTCTACATCCGTCGCCAAGGTTTTTGAGTGGTGGCGCTGGCTAACACTCCCAGGGTTCTAGTAGCAAAACATAAAAACCCAAGAAAGTGGATGGGAAAACAGCGCCGCGGTAGCTCAGTTGGTAGAGAATCGCACGCGCAATGCGAGGACGTGGGACCGTTCCCCTACTGCGGCAAGTTGTTTTTTCATCCACTTTCATTTCCATTTTTTTTTTATTTCTTTATTTCACTTAGCAAGGGCAAGTAATTTCCCCTATGTTTTCCTTGGTGTCATTGTTTGTTGGCTTTTCGTCACCCCAACTGAAGTTAGACGACATTACACAAGCACCCCAACCACAAGCGACGTACGCACCGCGCTCATGTACGTGTGCGGAAGTGCAGCATACATCCTCATTCTGCCAGGCCGTCTGTCATGCGCAACTGCTTTATTGAACTAAACTAAATATGAATGTAAATTGCCTCAGAAAATGCGTAGAATACGACTTGCACACAAACTGTAGACATGATAGCTTCGGATTGTAATACGACTATACGAGAAAACGTAATTCTGTTACGTGGAAACTGAAGGAGAAAGCCGTTTTACAGCTGCTGATTTGGGTCTTTCCTCATATGTTTTCATTCTTGTAGACCCTCCGCCTGGTGCAAGTGCCTTACTGAAGTAAATGAATTTCTCACAATAAGATATGCCAGAAAATTTGTTAAGTACAACTTACCCACATCCTGCAGACGTGATAACATCGGATTGTAATTCGAATGTACGAGAAAACATAATTCTATTATGCGGAAACTCAAACACAAACTTCTTTTCTCACTGCCGTTTTTTTCTGGGTGAGCACGTCACGAAAAATCCCGATCAACTAGAGGCATTTAGTTATGGTTCACAGACAAACAATCTTCACTAATGGCACAGTGCGGCCCTCCATTCCCTCGCCCATACGAAGAGCCGAAAAATCGAAACCACGGAGGCCCACGTTTTCAAGTTAAGTCACAAGGTAATAGGTTTGGGCATGTTGCTAATTTATCGTAATATAGAAAACATGGCGCAGTAAGCACTTGTCCTGTCTCGACTTGTCCTCTGCCCTTACTGCGCTTTGTTTTCTGCATTCGAAGATGTCTGTTTCCCCGTCGAAAAGCTTCTATTCAAACTGCTGTGTGCACGAGGCCTTGTTTTGCTTTCTCTGCCGGTGCTCATTGTTCATTTTTATTTTCATTTTGTTTTGAGCAATATATTTGCGGGCGCTGGTGCAATATCGATGCACCGTGGAAACTGCACCTGCCGTCTCGAACGCTACTGACTTCCAGAAACGGGACGTGTCCAACCCGCCCCTGGACATACTCGTCAACGCCACGGAGCACATGACGGCGAGAGGCAACACGACTGAGACGTTCATTCCCATGGCCGTCCTGCTGCCGAACTCGACGGCCAACTACTACCTATACTTGGGCTCGCTCACTTTCCCGCCGTGCACCGGCAAGGCTCTCGTGGTGGTCTTCAACAGCGCCGTCTCCATCGGAGAGACGCAGGCAAGTGACACGTCCGTTGCTGCTTCTCGATATTATCGGCAGCCACTGGCACGTGGCGTAAACAGATTTTCACTGGCATTCTTATTTCGCGGTTGCCTCGAGGCCTGTTAAAGCAAACACCCGCGGCCTCGGCCGATATCGAACGCGAAATACTCCTTGCGTGGGTCTAGTCATCCCCGTTTTGTTTGTAATCAACTGTAGGTAAACCTGTCGTGGATTAGCGCCTCCTCTACTAATTTCCACGGTGACGTGGCGTGACATCCGCAAAGGAGATAACACAACAAAAAAAGTCACTACGTTTCTTTTTTCGATATTCCATTGGGATCAAAGGAAAGAATACGTTCGATAGCATTGCGAAGGCTGTTAAATATTAGATGGAGAGCACGACGACATGCACTAGAGCGTCTTGTGCAAACGGCGTCCTCGCGTTCACGCGCTTCTTGACTGATTTCAACGGCCAATATGGACGCGTTGTTACTGCTCCCCGGGTAATAAACTCGCCCCTTTTATGCTCACTTACTGCCAAGACTTATTTGCTTCAGAAAGATGTCACATTATGTCATTTTATTTTGCGCTGAATTACGAGTAGTGAAAATCATTCGCTGTATCCACGAAGTAGTTATTAGATGAAATTTGTTCGTAAGTACAAGCACTAGCCAATAGCGACAGCGAGAATATTAGCGATTCCAACAAGCCAATAGGAAAGAGCTCACACGTAAGAAAGGTTTTGTGATTTTTGTCCCTTGGTTTCCTAATGGCTCGCCAGCTCTGACGTACCTACGTGGTGACCTATTTTTGTAGGCTTATTGGCGACGCTATCCTGTTCCAATTTCGAAAAGCTTCAAAAAAGTTTTCAGGCGACAAAGAGCCCTGTAAACAGCATGAGCCATGAAAGCACACTTCACAACTCTTTCTTTTCCCCGTCTAAGTTGTTGTTTTCTTCCTGATTACGTCGCAATGAGTTTTACACTAGCAAAAAAAATTGCAACGAAGGGATGAAGTACGCAACAGAAGCGCAAATTCGTTCTGCGCAATATTGCGCTTCGACCATCTGCGCCCTCATTGCCTCCTTTGTAATTTTTTTGTTCCAGTGTAGAAATCAGTGAAACATAATCATGAACTCGCACAAACTAGCCCCTCTGATTGCTTTACCTAATCTTGTTTCCTCGTCTCAACATAAACAAGAAAATCCCCTTGTTTTGAGTTGTGGAAACATTTTGTGACATGCAATTTCAGGATGGGTCAAAAGAAAAGCCTCGTGAAACATTGCTACCTTCTGAGATTAACGGTTATTTGAAAACCGGCACTGAATATATAAGTCTAGCATTTATGAATGTTGCATACGAATAGAATACGAAGTGAGTAGTACCGGCACTGGCAATGTTTCCTGGCGGTATCAATGCTTTCCAGCCAAAGCTAGCTGTCTCGAAAGTTTGGGTCTGGAGGAGGCATGCTTATTTCTGAGATTTAGATAACTCAAAATGAAATCTCCGGTCCGGCGCCACTATACTGCTGATTTTTCACAGGCGCATCAAAATTATTTTCGCTTTCTCTGTCTCTTTGCCTATTCATAGGTATCACTATGATAAAAGATAGTGGCCTCCTAAGTGCGCAACGCTGTTTTCGCGAAATAGTGAAACGTTTACCAGCATCTTGGTATCGTAAATTTGAGATTACTTCCCAGTCGTACCTCGTATGGAATATAGAATACGTATCGTGCTCGCACGTACGACTTATCTGATATAGAAAGCGCAGGCTATCGCGTTTTACGCAGTGCTGACATTCACCCGAGGTGTGTGAGGGCTAGCCCGTACCATACGCCGGTGCGGCATAACACGTATGGTGGAGCCTGATTACGCCTGGTAACTTTGGCAGCAGTGAACTGTTTACCGCAACGTTACGCGGAACAACACACTTTGACGTTCATCAGCACTTGTCCGATTCATGACTCTGCGGTCGTACTTTGACAGGCGCCAAAATCGTCGTTTTTGTAAAAAATAGAGAAGAAAAAACAATTTTCTTTTAAAGGAAGAAATAAACAGCACACCGTCAAAATTAGTTCTCATCCTTTCACAGCAACGTTTTTCATGAGTTCTTATCCTACACTGCTGGTTCATGCACTCTCTCGTAGCCAACACTGCGGCTCTTCGAATCCGAAACTTGACCTACATGGCCACCAGTACTTTGTCGTGTTAATACAGGGCTTCTTCACAAAGCAGCGCTTTTGATGGCGTGTATGCAGCTGAAGAAGCTGAGGAACAACCTGTACTACTACTTTGGCACCTGCAAGAACCGGGTCGCCGGCAACCTGCGCAAGCCGCAAAAGCTGGGCAACCGCATCGTCTACAGGTCATTCAAGTTCACCGGGGCGGCTACCACCTCAAGGGCTGCTTTGAAAGTGCTGATCGGAGTAGCGGCAGCGACCACTGCCCATTCTATCGGAAGTGGCCGCACTATTTAATTGCGCAAAACTATTTCGCAACACGTGCGGAGCCTATGAGACAATGAGGAGCAGTCGTTTATATTACCGAGAAAAATTATTGCGAAACAAATACATCTGATGCAGTTTGCGCTTATCCCCTGATTTTTTCTGGTTTAATCAACACGCAAATCGCTTTGTGAAGAAATAAAAGCAATTATTTTACGGCCCCATCTCCGCCCCCTTCTTCTTCGTAAGCGAAATATTGCATTTGTGCACAACCTTAGAGCAAGTGTGAAGTAGCTTTAAAACAATAAATGTAGTCAGATGATGCATTCATAGTATATTGAGTTGTTGCGATGGAAGTACATATTAAAGAGACAGTTTTCTCCGGGTACGAAGAGAGATACCAGATTGGTAAGATAGCCGGAGATACTGAAAACAGTTTACAGGGCAATGGAAGGAAGCTACGCGTTAAACATAGATAGCTCTTCGTTAGAGACCCCCAACCAGTCTTTAGAAACACCTGATGTGGGGGAACTATGTAGTGAGAAGACGTAGAACCTGGTGAACAGTAGTACATGATTTGCGACACATTGCGAGGACATTGAGCGGTTACCAAACAGTAGTGGTGCTGCTGTTTATTGGAACCTTTGGCTTTGTTGAAGTCAACCGGCTCTAGACGAGCGCGGAATTTTTATTCGCTCAATAAAGTTGCAGCGCGACACTGCTTGTTTAATTTGGCTTACTTCAAAGAGCTTAAGGCATGACCGTGTTGCGGTCTCCCCTCACTGTTATCAGTGTGCACTGCTATTATTAATATTAAGGTATAGCGACACAAATCTCTAGCACAAAGTATCTTATAAACCAATATGCAAAAGTCCAAAGAGGGATGATGTGGAGAGGATTCGAAGCGAAAGTGCAAGCATGCTTGGATGAATTACCACTTTTACTAAGAACTTACTGTGGCCGTAAAACGAAAAAAAATAACACCGATAAAATTGGCTGCAGATGACACGATGAGATCGCCTCAAAGGCAACAAGAGCATGGATGTGTCAGTGTCCTCTTTATTCGTTTTTTTTCGCGCTGTCTTTATGGTTTACACATGGCGGCCGCTTACCAATTCACTTTGTTGCCACAGGAGAAGAGAATCGGCTTGACAGTTTGTCAGACAAGACGGGCCAACAACCTTTGATCAGCCGTATACCTGAGCAGATGCACGTGTTTGCATCAACACCACACGAACGCACATTTCGCAAGCTCGCAAATGACGCACGTATACGTGAAGGATAAACACAAATGACGCCCCACGCATGCACGCAGCCCTGTTGTGACCCATTGTCGTTTCATAATCGAAGAAGTCACGTGTTGACCAGGCATTCAAAGTTTGACGACGGAACCGGGAGAATAGCAAAAGCTCCGAGCTGTGCTTCGTCAGCGCAGAGGTGTTGACAAAGCGGCTGAGCGCGACGACTGCGTTTGTCAGGTGTTTGTTGCAGTTTGCGTTTTTTTTTCTCTCTTGTTCTTCCTTTTTCTCGTCCCACGTTTATCGTGGCGCGTTATAATTGCAGCATAATTAAGGGAGAAACCCAGCGGCTTGCCCGATCAAGGTCACCAGTAGAATGCCCGAAGGCTCACCGGTGTTGGCACAGAGCCTTAGAGGGAATTTCGCCTGCCTTGTGTGAATGTGGGACCTAGCCAATTTTAATGTCTTATTTTTATTGTTTCATTTCTCTTCCTCTAAGTTGCTACGCACTCCCTCTTTGAGGCAAGTTTCTTTCATAGAAAGCGCACTCCTTGGTGAAGCCTCTGCTGGACGCGCCCTCTTAGCTCTCGGACGTAAATAAGCTCATTCATTAGTGCCCCATGTGCGAAAGCGTACAACACATACTAGTGAAATGAAGACGTCGGTAGCGCTCACTGTCGCAGTGGTTTTATTCGGTAAGTAGCGACCACTCTTTAAGAGATCCATAGTCACGAATTATTTATCGACAAGGTCGATGCGTGATTGTTGCAGTCAGGAAAATATGGTTGATAGAATGTCGCCATACAGTCACTGAAACTGAATATTCTGTCCTCCCGAATTGGCACATGTTGTACAAGTTTTTTCCAAAAAAGATTTTCGCGAATAGGTATTTTAAACGCAAGAGCCATAGCCCTGTCGTCGTGTTTTCTTGTATTTTGCCTGTAAATATTACAAGGTACATCAACACATAGTCGAGCAATTTAGTCTATTTTTCATGTAGAAGCGGCCACGAGGAAGTAAGTGTGTACCTTACTTTTTAGAATAAGCATCATAAGTAAACATTTTCTTCGTTTCCCTAGAATAGCGTCATTGGACATGTTTTACTATTCGTTACCAGCGTGACGCCTCCCCCGCCAGTGTGAGCCAAAAGGAGGGCACACGTCTACGAGTTTTGGGTTGAAAGTATCGCTTGCGAATATCCGTCCAATTGGCTATCCAGTTTAACCGAAGAGAAGTGGATCTGGCCTTGAAAACTGGTTATCTGACTATCCGTATATAAATTAAATATACAGGATATCTTATTTAATTAACCGGTTAGCCGGCTAATCGTATACTTGAATGTAAATATGCGCTATCACTAAAATACTTCATTCGAATATTTGGTTCCATCGCGTCTATTGCGATATAATGTGCAAAGAGGAATAATTCACAGCCTATACTATATTAAGAACTTACTTCCTTATTTTAAGACATCGAAACAACCCATATATTCTAAAGAACACAAACAAAAAAGAGGGAGCTCTCATTTTCTTGTAGAGGATATACATGTTATTTAATTAAATAATGATAGAGATGTATCATATGTATAATATAATAATATGTATAATATTTGTATATATGTATAATATATATATATATAGGCATGTATAATATGTATATTAATATGTATAATACATATTATTATTAATATTAGTGCTTTGCAAGTGTATTTAGACTCGCGGGCCTTCCATAACTTCAGCGCGTCGAAGTTATGTCCCAGTTGGGGATAGGAGAGATGCGCGAGCCTGCTGACTGACATAGAACTGGACATTGAACAGTACGTGGAATGCTGCTGCTTCTGTGTGGCTAGTGCCTATTCCCCTTAAATTAAATTAAATTAAATAATGGGCTTTTACATGCCAGAACCATGATCTGATTATGAGGAATACAACCTGGGGTTCTTTAGCGTACACGGGTGGCTTCGTATTTCGACCCCATCGAAAGGGGCCGCCGTCGCCGAGATTCGACCCCTTGACACAGCGCTTAGCCGCCCAACACCATAGCTACTAAGCAACCACGGCGCGTGTATCCCCCTTTCACAAATTCGAGGCGCCATGTTGTTCAGTATCTCTCTAATATTGATATGGATTGCCTCCCTGGCATCTGGCCCCTGGTATTGAAGGTCTTTAGAGCCTAAAATGAGAAGTAATGACTCTAACCAGCAACCACCGAGCTCTGCTGGGCATCCCAGTTCAGAGACAATGGTGACAGGAGACGTCATAGCGCTGGAGATCATGGCAATCGATATGTGATGGTGAACACAGAAATAAATTTATCCCGTTTACTTTCGCTCTGAGCGCGGCCTTCAAAAACAGGCTATAATCAAATCCACGCACGGTCTTAACGTAGCTGGGAATAATTCGTCGCTTTCTTGCGCATTCGCGCCACCGAGTATACAGCGATTCAAAGAACTTCCATGCCAAAAAAGAAAAACATTTATTCTTATATTCTAATATCCAAATAGCTGGATATTTGAAGAGGCGGAAGCGCGAAAAGACATGGACGGGGACGAGACAAGAACGAGTGCTCTTCCTTGTGGTCTCGTTTCCATCCCGTTGTTTTGCGCTGCCGCCTTTTGGACATGCGTACCAACACGCCCAATTTTCTACATTAATCAGGATGTTATAGCCGAATAAACGGGCAACTTAGCCAATTACTCCGGTTATCTGGTTTTCGAATTCGAATAACCGGCGAACCGATAACCGAGTTGGCCACAAACCGTCCTAATATCGCTGCACTAAAGTCAATCCCGTCTATAAACACGTCCCATCTGATGGTCACCAGATGGCACGGATAATGCAGGTTCTGAAGGCAAGGCGGCGTACTGTTTTTTTTTTCATATTTTATTCCCGCTCAAGTTTGTCAATGGCTAGCGCGAGTTTGCGACTCCGCTATCCCCAGCATCGGCCATTGCGCTGGTTGGAGTTTGTAGAATGGTATAAACTTCTTCATTACAAATGTGCTGTTAATGGCAAGCGTTAAGAGAACTTTAGTGGTAGAAAGGATGCTCCGTCTGGTCGGTGATTATATTTAATTCGAAAACTAACAAGTATTGCATCCACCTTTAAAAACGTTCATGTCAAGTTTGCTAATATGACTGTTTCATAGGTACGTTCTTTTCGTGATTTTCCAAGTCAAAAAACTCAAATTCTGGAGGGCATTAGTATTCCTTTAGTGCTTCCACAGTAATTGAATTTCACATAATTTTTTTTTCATCTTCATGTTTACCGAATACGTTCATAAATGCGAATTCGTTGTACTGGTATGCATTTATTTCATGCAGCATTGTTATGTGAATATTACGTGTCTGTGACACTTTCCCACCGTGATCAAATCCCGACCATGAATTCTAGTAATAATGAAAAAACGAAGAAATAAATTTTGAATTTGCTGTCAAAGTTTACCCGAGACAATTACTGGCTGCGGAACAGGCAAAAGAAATGAACAAGTATAGCCTGCCGGTATATTACACCTTTTCTAGCTCTGCCTAATTGAAAGAAGACTTTTTTTTTTTTTGGTTTCGAAGCCGCTGTTTACGCAAAGCTGCATATCCGTACGGTGTGCAACATTAATAAACAAATGTTTAGGATAGCTAAAAATAATTCCTCGCTGTATACTGCTTTAAACTCATTGTTATATGTAAACCTAGAGAAAAAACAAAGTATTCTGTTTTTATTTTCCTAGGCGCCTCCGGCGTTTAGACATGTAATATTGTAAAATTCAATAGGATGCGCCAAACCAACTGTTTAAACCAACTGAGTGGCAGTTCATGAACGCTCTGTAAATAAAAGTGAAGCTCCGCTTACACCTACCCATGTAGCCGAAAGACCCGGTCCAATTGCTATTGCTTATATGTAATCGACGAAAAAAAAAGAAAAAAAAACAGTAAACAAGCATGCGCAGTATTTTTAACTAATTTGAATAACGTTTTTTGAACCCGCCGTGGTTGCTCAGTGGCTATGGTGTTAGGCTGCTGAGCACAAGGCCGCGGGATCGAATCCCGGCCACGGCGGCCGCATTTCGATGGGGGCGAAATGCGAAAACACCCGTGTACTTAGATTTAGGTGCACGTTAAAGAACCCCGGGTGGTCGAAATTTCCGGAGTCCTCCACTACGGCGTGCCTCATAATCAGAAAGTGGTTTTGGCACGTAAAACCCCATAATTTATTATTATTAACTTTTTTTGACACCTCTAAATCTTAAGTGAATGGTTACAATTGGATGGCAAATGCACACAGGGGTGTTCACTGAAGTGACCGCACGCCTGTTCACAGCGGACGCCGCTTGCCACCGTCTGCGCACAAAAGTGGTGAGTAGGATCGAAGTGACTTGTTAAAAATAGAATTCTCGGGTCTTACGTGCCAAAAGCACGATCTAATTATGAGGCACGCCGTAGTGGGAGATTAATGTGCAATAAATTCAACCCTCTTGGTTCCTTAACGAGGGCCTAGTGCATGGTATACAGTCATTCTAGCACTCCGCTCCCATCATAATGCAACCGCCACGGCCGGGATAGCACCCGAAACCTCACGCTGAGCACCGCAATTCCACATACACTGAACTGGCATAGCGGTTGAAAGCGACTGGTCCTCGCGCTAGGAACAATTTAAGCGGCTTGTAAAGAATTATTGTTTGTCGGATGCTTTCGCAGACACTTTCAGTGTATCTTGATTGCACTAAATGAAAGATTTTACACACGAAGCTTGCTTGGAAACACGATCACGGTCACTGTGTTTTTTTTTCCTCTCGTCGCGGGTGGAGCTCGTTTGCGCATTAATTGAGCAGCAGTAATGCCAGACCGCAATGAACTCCCCGTGTAACGGGGATTCATCGCTCGCTCTGGACTGCGGCCTGTCAGTGATAAAGTGCGCAGAAAATGAAAGACTGCGAGTTTGATGCCTCCTAGTTCCGCCAGTGAAATGTGCCCATAATTGCTGCTAGTGCCATTAGCGCGTAGCGTGGATGCGAGTACAGCGAGTAACGGGTTTTTTGAACAACATCTAAAAAAATAGCAGGTCATTATGCCTCATTTGAGCGACTCAAGTGAGCGACTCAAGTGACCTTCCTACAGGCGGACATTGGTTGAATGATATAGGGAGTTTCTAGTTGTGCTTATCCGCCGACCTCGGTACGAAAACTCTCCTCTCTGGCTCCGCTGCCGTCCCGTTTTGAAGTGATAACCAGGTGTAACCTGAAGCCCGCATTGCGCAATTCAATACCCACTAACGGTGCCACTAAATTTTCTGTGGTTTGGGCCGGTAAAAAGAATCTGTAGAGCTTGAATAAACGCATTTCTTCAGTGGTGAATGTAATTAAACATCTCGGTGCATAAACTTGAGAATGTGGTTTTAGCAGAAGGGTATAACGAAAGCAAATAGTTAAAATGTTATAGCAACCATGCGGAACGTTACCTCAGGGTCCCTTCGGACCATGCAGTTTGTTTGCACAGAGAAAAGATAACATGATGGTCGCACTTTTCTGCTGTTTTTCCCGTGTGCACGAGTAGGAAAAAGTGCGCAGGCGCTGCGTCTACCTATGTCACTTGCCAGAAGGGCACATTAGGATGGCACTTGAAGAAGATGGTACCCCTTGCAAGGTAAGTAGCTTGAACCTTTACACGATGTGATGTGAGGTAACATACATAGAAGTTCATGCATAAGGAGCGGTAGCGGTTGGATTGTCTTATATCTTGAAGACAGGTGAAGCAGCGTAAACAGAAGCTACTGTGAGGCTCCGAAAGGCCAAATATAGTTTTGCTACTTGTAGGTTACAACGGCCATTCTGCCGCTTATCATGCAAACAAGAGCACGCCTAAGGCAAGGTGATCAACACTTATCGATTTTGTGCATCCTTAATTAACCGCAGAAAAACTTTAAAAAAACTCATAGATACCCAGCACATTATGCTAGGACTGCTTGGAACAGCAGGCCAGCCGATCACGATAACAAGTGTGTTATTCGCGAACCTCGCAAATAAGTGGCAGGAACTTCATACAAAAAAAGTCCTTCGCGACTTCTGCTCCTTCGGCAAAATTTACGAAGCTTTGTATTCGTATGCGTTCGCTACCATCGGCCGGCTGCCTTCAATAACGGTGGTGCAGCATCATGATTCTCTGGGACCCCCTATTGCAAGCACTCGCAGTGCATAGACTTTCTCCTGATTGTGGTCTCTCTTTTTTCGAACCTTTGTTGTTGAAGAAAATGGTATTAATGTGCATCGCTAATGACCTCGTTGTTGAATGCTTATTCCAGTGGCCAAAAATAATAGATATATTTTTTGCTTTCAGCGTTCAGTACGCGAAGGTGTGTGCTTGAGAGGACGTTGCCGGAGGATGAGACCACGAAAGAGAGGCCCCTCTACTAACCACGGTTCTGAAAACGAACCAGTTCCTGATTCGACGACGGCGATCCCACAGGATGAGTGACGGGAAATATTTGAACAGTTCCCATCACACCCTTTCGTCAATTGACATGCATGCACCTAATTCTGACACCTGTAGTGAGAGTACATGTGAATGCATAATTGTTTTGCAGTGAAATAATCACTTTGTTAAACACTACTGACAAGGATACGTCTACAGATGTGGACACTGCTCGAAATAGAGGAAAGTACAGCGCCGGCGAAGCACCAGCAACCAAAAGAAGGATGCGCAACTCTAGCAATTCTTTGGCATTGTGCAGAGCAAGCAGATGCAAAAGATGCCTGATGAAGACTTGTCAGAACGAAAATGTACAATTATTAGCCTACGATAACAAATAAAAACAGCTGAGACACGTGGTCATGTTCCTCCAATAAAGCATGGGGCAAGAAAAAAAAGAACAACTTAGGATGTGTGGGTTTCCCACCGTGCTTGATTTTCAGAATGACTGACAGCATCAAAATGCATCTTTCTTCTTTTTGCCTGTTTGCTGTGCTCATTCAAAATAAAGCTGCACGCCGGCATTCATTTTCTGCTCAACGACTGGAGCCGGCATCCAGTGCGCCTCTTGCTCAGGCCTGTTGTACTAGCCCTTCATGTACGGAAGTTTGATGTTGTAATTAATCACACTCCCAGCATATAATTTATTACGGAGAAGCTTCAATAAGGAAAAGTACATATTGTTTTTGGGTTAAAACTTACAGGTCTGCCACCAATTTTCTGACGCGAAAGCGTCGAATAGCACATTGAGCGAAAATGCTGGCATCTATAACATCTAAACAGTACCTAAATTCTCATTGGCTGCAACGCCGTTACATCCGTAGGGCAACTGAAACAGCTGGGTAACTGAAAGGGTGCACCTGCTGCCGCGCGGGAGCGCCAGGTGTTGCGTGAGTGGGCGATGGCATCGCCACGACGCCACGTCATCCTCGCTCTGGGAAGCATGTGCTTATCCGTGCATTACTTGCACGCGCAAGCTATCGCCTGCGTTATAACTTGCTATAAATGCTATGCTATATGCTATATGCTATATAAGTGCTATAAATCAATTAATTCATTAAAAACAGAATAACTCTGAAAGGAAAGATGTTGGCGGTAGTGAGTTTCGAAGATTCGCCCCCACGCTCAGAAGCCTTACCCGGTGGGCTAAGCCGGCCAAGCGTATCAACGCGTTCGCTTGCCCACGAGGCGTTCACAACTCGAAGGAGCGCCCGACGGCGCTCAATTTGCCAATAATGCTTTCGCATTCCGAACTCATAAGTGCTTAGTTGTCCTCAGATTTTTTTCCATTTGTCAACTACTAGGCCACGGCAAATTAGGCAAAATTAGGTCAGAAGTGTACGGGCTTGGGCTGGTTGGTAATACATAGTTACACTGGAAGCATAGCGCGGGAAAGACGATCGACAAAGACTACACGGGACAAGCGCTAACTTTCAACACGAAAACCACTTTCTGTGTTGAAAGTCAGCGTTTGTCCTGTGTAGTCTGTCGATCGTCTTTCCCGCGCTATGCTTGCAGTGTAACCGTGCGCTCTCAGTGTTGTCATCGTATAGAGAAGGCTTCTCCAGACTGATCATGGTAGCACGGCTGCTTGATTCAGTGTTTCGACTTCTGCGTGACCCCTTCGATAAGTGCCATAACAAAGCGCGCCCTGTCCAAAACCATGGATTGCCACAGGCTGCTGTTCTTCCGCGCGTGTGTTCAAACGGCTTAAAATGATGCTAATTTGGGCAAGTGGGAACAGTTCAGTCATGATTGCAAATAGCGCACTACGCGAGCAAGCGATAGAAGAAACACGGTGTCATCATTTCCTTCGCGTTTTCTTGTTCTGTCCCTTGCTCGGCGTAGTGCACTATTCTCCATCATGGCTGTTCAAATGACATGCAATAAAATCGGCGTCCTTACAGAGCACCCATACGTCAGAAGAACTTACATCCCAATGCACGTGGAATGTGACAAGCGTGGACGGAGATTTAAATAGTCGCGCTAAACGTTTGTTTATATTATGTTAATTACCTTGCCGCCTCTTAAGCCTACTTATACGGTGAGCAACATGCGCTTTTTGTCGTAATTCTAAATCTTTATCCGCAATACATTTCATGCGCTATTCGGCTAACTTCCCCATAACCTTGTTATAACTCAATTTCGCGATTTATTTCTAGCGTTTTTGTGCTAACTTTCCTTCTAGCACTTGCCCCCTGGGCGAGAGGCGTTCGTTGATTCTTTGTGTTTACGTTTGAGCGAACTTAAAATGCCGACTTCGTTTCGTTTTGGGATGGCAGGATTCCTACAATTCCAACGCTGGCTTTTTTTTTTTTCATTTTCCCGGGGATCGGGCAACACTTGTAATGAGTTTTTTGGACGCTTTCGTTCGGATTGCCCCGCGGGCTCTGTACAGATTAACGGGTGGCTCTATGAATTCTTGTGTTTTAATGCTTGCCGCTAGCAGCTGTGCCTTCTTTTTTGTGAAGATTTTCCACGAGAATCAGACCGGGGCCACGTGGCGATGCTGGCTCTCGCGCAGCTTTCTGGGAATGTGCTAGATTGCGAAACGGCTGGTTTTCGCCGCAGGGCATTTCGCTGCACAATATAACGGGCCAGCGACACACGCTGCAAAAGGATAGACAGTTGGGCGAGTTGGTACGGTAACATGATTTTGGCTTCTAGCGCGAAGTGAAACACGGACACAGAAAGGAGCAGACAGGACACACGCTGCTCCAGCTGTAGCCTTTCCGCGTTGAATCTCTAAGCTTAACGTTATTTATTTTCGCTCTCTCTTTTTTTCTCATTTAACGAACGTTACGGGTTAAACGGCGTAATATTTGAGCTTCAGGAGAAGCCAGGATCGAACAGAATTGTCGTTATGGTGAAAGCAACATGAGCCATTCTTCGTTTCCTCGTAACCGGGATGTGTTGAGAAAACCCGACTCGGAAACGTGGGGACTGCAGCTCAACACTGGGCTTTCGAGTTCATGCAGGCGCTGTTCGATTTTTGAAGCCGTGATTATCGGGTTTTTAGTTCTCACCGCTAACGTTGAAGCCCTACTTATAATTCTTACTTTGAATGGAAGGTACAGGTAAGCGCAGGTTGTCATTGACTGGCTTAAGTGGAAGGACCATCACTGCTGCGAGAGAAAAAATACTAATATAACTTTATAACTACTATATACTAACATAACTTATACTAATACTAATATATACTAATTACTAATTATACTAATACTAAATAACTTATACTAATATACTAATATAACTTATATAAGCAGCGGTGGCATAGAGGTAGAACACCCGCCTCGCGTGCAAGAGGTCCGTGGTTCGAATCCCGGTGCCGCGCAATTTTCCACCGGATAAAAAAAAAGAAAGAAAGTCCGCGTGTTGATAAAATTGTATAAACAGGCCTGGAGTGTGGCCTGATCCCGGTGACCAGAACCGGTAACGCACTCCCTCACCAGAGCAGGATTGGCCACCCTGGTGCGGTACTTGGCCACAACCTCCTATATACATGACCGGGGCAGTTGGAGAAGTATCGGAGAGGCCTTTGCCCTGCAGTGGGCGTAACCAGGCTGATGATGATGAACTTTACTGGCACCGGCGTAAAGTGCTTTGGTGAAAAGTACAAGGCAATTTTTAGTGAGAAGTTTCAAGTTCACCTGGAATGCCCAGCTTTTCTTGGTTTGGACCAAAGAGCACCGTTGTCCGTGTAATATCTCTAGTGTTTCATTGCAAAGACTTCGTGATATCTGTCTGTCTAGGATCGTAACGGTGAGTGTCATTTTGTTACAAAGGTAACCTTTATGAATGATTCTTACATTTCAGAGAAAAAATTAAGCTTCAGCACATCGTTTTTCTCATTTGTTCTTGTAATTTGCTGATAGATCCAGCTGGCGATACTGTTTGCTAAAGGTTTGGATTCTGGTATCGAATTCTAGTAGCGCGAACATACTGAATAAGGAACGCCCAATAAAAGCTGACCAACAAATCGACCCACGAGAAATTGAAGACACGTGCAGGCAATGAAAAATTACCTTCAGTCTGGTGGTGCTTCTCACACGAAAACAATAGTTTGATATGTGCGTGGCACACCATGAACCTGCAAAAACTTTAAAGGTGACAAAGCTCGCACTGCAAACTGTCATATCCCCATCCCACAGTTTACAACAAAAAAGAGAATAGTAAGTCAAAGCTAAATTAGATTTTATGACAAAGGAAACTAGTAATGTTTCCCGAGATGGCTAAGTGAATAAAATTGTGTTTTGTGCAATATTAACTGGTGAAAATTGTGAACATATTAAATAAAGGGCGGAGATCTGTAAGGTATTGTCCACGGGACTCTGCGAAATACGCATAAACCTAAGTCTACTGACATAGTGCATGCAGTAAGCCTGCACAACCGGTCTCAACCTCACAACTACAGCACTGCGGTGCTGCAGATTTTGTGGGAACGGAAAGGCGGAATATGCGAATTCGGATATAGAGCGATAAGCGGTAAAAAGAATCATGCATCGTGAGAAGGCGGAAAACAGAGGCATTGGACGGGAGTGATCATATGGTTAAGTGGTTCTTTTCCGAGTTCTTCGCGCCATTCATCGCATTCTTTCTCTTCGCTGACCGCCTATGTCCGATATCAAAATTTCTCACATGAACCATTCTCACTTTGCTTTCGTTGGAAAATGAACCAAGCCTGCAACCATGCGGAAATACTGTATGTGCGTGCCAGCTAAATGTACAATTGAAACAAACGGATTCACAAGAGTAACGAGGACTGCGCGTCGCTTGAATATTGCCCCACTTCTCCAGTAGCCCGCCATTTTGATGATGACCGTATGTACGAGTGCTTTTGCGTAATGAACATGCAGTTGTTGAGTCATATACAGAGTAAAGTGATGTGCGAAGCCTGTCATTTCAGTGCGCGTTTTGTACCATAACATCGGCGTCATAGTAACTGCGAACGTAGCGTTTTTAATCTGCCATCAATCTTAGAAAGTTCCTCTAGACGTCGTTTTCTTTTTGTGCGTGTGTGTGAGACACATTTCATGTTTCCTATAATACATGAAATCAAGAAACATTATGCTTTACCAAGACAATGACCAATTCACTGCCGAGTCAATTTGCTTTGCTTGAGGACCGTGGAGCTCAGGTGTGTAACGTATTTGCGACTGCGCCGCAGAGTATTTGCATCAAATGCTCTTCTATGTTTTAGTACACCGTCACTGAACAGTTCAATAAGAGCGAGCGCGTTTTCTGCGGAGGACGTGCTGCGCTTATTCCGTCGTGTCTGCTTTATGTTACTACGACGGCAATTATGTATTCGAAATTGGGTTATCCTCGTCTGTCCCGTCCTTCGATTCCGTTACCATAATCACGACCGTTCTCGTGTTATCGAGGACAGATAACAGTTGCCGTCCCCGTCAGGCCACCTCGTCATCGCCAGCTTCATCATCATCATAGAGCGAAGAAAAGAAAAACCATCCGTAACCGGCCATCAATCGAAGTCGAACCCACGTTACAGGAGCAGTGTTCCTTTGGGAATCGGGCGCGCTAACCACCGAGATATTGTGCAGTATTGTTTCTTTATTAAATGTGAGCAAACTGTTTCAGAAAAATATAGGGCTACATAAATTTAAGGCAACCCTGAAAACATACACTCATAAGTCAGGCCAGCAAGTGCAAAAGCCCAATAAAGATATCCAATCTGGCAGTGTTAATTATTTTATCTATACACCGCAAACGTAAAGATGAAGCCACCCGCTTTCTCGAGCAATTTTGAGACGAAGGGTTGCAGAATTAACATAAAAAAGGAAGTTTTTCACCTGTGGAGGGATCATTGTAGGACGTACATACCTATAGGTATAGCATATATATATATGCACGTATAGGTAATAGCATTCCAAGTAAGGGGCACGATAAAAGGGATGTGTGTACAAATACAGCAAAACTTTCCTTGCGGGATGCAGTAAAAATACATTCTTTCCTAAAGTGAATCGTTCGAAAGTATTATATTTACTTATGTATCTCTTATTTATTTATTTATTTTATTTATTTATTTATTTATTTATTACAATATCTGTAGCACCATTATTGTATTGCACATGATTAGGATCACAAATTATACAAAATAACAACGAATCAATAACAGCACAAATGATAATACTAAGTATTTCAACAACCTCCTTCAAGAAGCCACAAGGGGCCGTTAGTACACCTTTTACAGATTACGACATAGCTATTTTTGGAAGGCAGTTTCATGAGTGAAACTTTTCTGAGAAATTGAATGTCGACATCACAAGAGAACAAACGGAAGCGAGGGGAGGCAAGCGGCCCCCAAACAAACAGGGGAACTGGAAGGCCCGCGATAACAGCGCTAGGCAAAGTCTGCGACGTTTTGCGCTGGACACGCAACGCCGGCTCTGGCACACTGGACACGTTTTGCGCCGGCTCTGGTACATGTATTTCGGGAGGTGGACGGTCAATACTAGAATGTACAAGGGTGTCGTTAGGTGCGTCACATCGAAATTGTCCTTCATAAAATGGCGGCGTGTTGACGTAAAATTTTGCGTTGCCATACTGACGAAAACAGCATCTGAGGGGCACAAAGGAGGCGTACACGACAATGCTGATGATAATTATCAAACATCGCACATACGTACGATGCAGTATGCGCCAGAAATCAGGTAGTACATGGGAAACAGCGAAGAAAGCCTAGATGGCCTCAATGTCAACAATAACAACGACTCAGCGGTAACACTATCGATACTACGCGGTTTCCCACAGAGTTCCCAGCCACCAAGTGCCCTAGCAGGGTAAATTTACAGGAAAGCAAATCAAGAATGCTTCGCGTTGACTGATTCCTACAGTGTGTAGCATTTGGATAGTGTTTTTGTTTATTTGGAGGCTTTCCTTTCCTTGCTTTGTTTCAAGTGCGAACGAGTAAAATGCGGAGGTATTTACTTTTCGTTGGCATTCTCCCACTCTGGTATTTACTGAGTATGTGCATTATACACAAAAAATGCACAAATGATTATCATGGTTTACGTAAAAAAAATATTTCTGAAGTTGGTTTCATTTCTTTTAAGGTTTTGCAAACCTGACTACTGAATACGCTTAGGCTTACTTGATTTAAGGTCGGCTTTTCTCACAGTTTAATTCATCTTTTGGTTATCATAATATGCCACCGATTCCTGGCCTACCCGCCCGCCTGGTATCGTGCAATTTTCGAAGGAAATTGTGATCATCATCAAGGAAACGATACCCTCCACGTGGGGGTTTGCCGGTTGGCCACGAGGCAGAAGAAGATCGAGCGATCTCGCGCGCGCCACCACGACGTTGCAGGACCGCGTCAGAAACGACGGCGACCTCCCTCCATCGTAGCCGGACTTCGCGCCGCCCCACGGATCTCGGACGCCAGCATCGCTCAGGCTGCCACCCCTTGTTCAAGAACCGAGCACAGGCAAAAGAGACATGGCCGCGGCTGCTCATCCGCCGGCCGACAGGCCAAGTACGTTCCATTTCCCGATGAAGCGCGCTGTCCACAGCTTGTAGTCTTAATTCCGAGCTCAATAGCGAATCTTTTACTGCACAAACAGTGTAATTTACACGCACAGACAGAAACATGCGGAAAAAACACGGACGAAAGTAAACACACAGAAAATGACACATTGAGCTGTGATACCACACAAATTGTCGTTCCATATGTGCCGTTACCTTTGTCCGTGTACTTAGCACTGTTCTCACGTGAATGCGAACAACCAACTAGCCAACGCTTTCAAGTTATTGATTTCTTAGTCGATCACATTACTGCCAAGCTGAGGAGCGCCATGTAGTTTACACTTGTGTGCTCTAATGTTGGCCGCATCGACGCATGCCATCACTGTAGTAGGCTCGTATAGGGTAAGCCATATAGTGTGCAAAATACACGGGGAACTACGAAAAACTACGAAAATAAACCAACGATCACAGCTTTGACGATAGCGTAATCGTCCTGCGCATTCAGTCGTATTTTACGCATCTCATTAACAGCCGAGAATTACAAGGAAACGGTTTAGTAAAATACTGCTTACAAAGACCTATATTGGATTTGAAATTTCGAAATGTAGTTACGTCAATTTGCATCATGTAATACGCGGTTATTCCGTGCGCATTCTCTCTCCTGTGTGCATACGGATACAGCCTAGCTCTAACACCTGAGTTACACACTCTTTACGTGGCCCAGCGACCTCGAGTGTCTAGATGCTTTGGAAGTTGAACGGTGATATCAGCTAGGGGAACGGACATCCATTGTGTAGGATGTGGCGGCCTGTATCCCCTTACATATCGTCAATCCACCGCCCTGTTCTTCAGTATGATTCTGGTGATAGAGCCCTCGATTAATGGTCATAACTAGTTCGAAAGAGGGCTTATTACTGCCATGAAATCGTAACACTCCTTATAGTATTTCCTGAGCAACGTTCTTGAAATAATTTTCTTATTGGCCTACTGGCATTTTAAAGAGGCCCTAAACACCTTTTCGAGCGCAGTAAGAAAACGTTTCCGAAATATAGACGAACTTTTTTAGAAATATGTCACGGTAACGTCAAAAATTTACCATAAGCGCCCCTGCAAAAAAAAAAAAAAGGAGGAGACAGGAGCGATATGTAGCATTAACATCGCGCTTCTCCTGCTTTGAGGAACCGATGAGTTGAAGGGAAAGTAGAAAGTAAAGTTAAAGAACATGAATTTACATGGCCCTCCTTTGCGCGCACACACGAACATATGTTAAGCCGAAAGCAAATGAAGAGATACGATGCAAGCGCCTAAGAAAACGTCAATTTCTGATTTACCCTGCCAATGAGCAGTGAGACGAAACTGTCATCCTTCAACATGACTAACGAATCGCGAACTTTACGTAGACATAAAAAAGGCAGAGTTACGCACACAAAGCGCTACTTTGAAAAGTTTATCCTTGTGACCCTGTTGCTGCGTTAATACCCACAAAGTCATCTTTCAAGCGTATTAGACTGCAGTACTTAAATAAATGCCATGCAATCAAACTAAGTAAGCCTTGCTCGGGCTCCCGTGGATATTGTAAATAGTACCTGCGTTTTTCGTGAATATGCTTCTTTTTGTCTGTGTGCAGTTCTTATATTTTTTTTGGTTTGACAGTTACATCCTGTCTCTGACCTCCGGGGGTAACTGTTGTGGTTGCTGGCGTCCCTGGGCCTGTCATTTATAATTTGCTAGGAGGCGTCGCCCCGCAGGGGACAAGCCTAGTCATAGTTTATGTCCTTTGAAGAGTGCCTCATTAAGTTCTTCGGCCACGTTGTGAAGGCCGAGATTGAGCAGGCGGGCCGTGGAGGTACTCATGGTTAATGCTAAGATCTGCTTCTAGGCTTTCTGAATGATTACGTCGACTTTTTTTGTTTCTGTTTCGGAGAGGACTGTGTAAGGGGGGCCGCGTATACTATCCGAAATAAAACGCTTTGACTAGTCGGACTGTGTCCTGCTCCTTTGGGCCACGCTGTCTGTTGGAGATTCGTCGAATCACATGCGTGGCTCGTTCCGTTGAGTGCTTCAGGTGGTTTACGAGGATAGCGTTCTTGGTTTGCGCCTCAGTTGTCAGCTAGAGGATTTTGAGGTGTTTGCATTGGGGTATGGCGTAGTCGTCCAGTAGAATGTGAATGTCGCAGCATTCAATGGCTGTATCTTCCGATTTCGAGTTCTGATTTTTGGCGGGTCACAAGAAAGGTAACATTGCTGGGCATATTGGATGAGCATTTTAGTTGCCTGCTGTCTTGAAGGTCACCCAGACCATCATGAGGGAAGCAGAAAAGCCATAGTCAAGGCACTAGACAAACATTATTCGAAGGCCTCCATAGAGTGTACACTGATGCTGCGCCATACCATTGAGACCGGGGAGCCGTGTCCAAAGCGGCCATCTCAAGGGATAAATCTCTCAGCAGTCCCACAATTAAGACCGACTCCATGCAGGAAGAGGATGAACTAACCACACACAAAAAAGCAATATATCACTCCGATTGTACCCCACCACGAAATCACGCAATAATGTGGACCGTCGCCTTTATCCACCCCATTTTCTCCAAACTATAGGAAAACACATTACGGTGATTCAAAATAACACGTTTCCTCACGCCGCACAATTGAACCTCTTCTGCTCTAGATAATACTTCCAGAAGTATTGGTTCTGCGGTAAAACAGGCAGACTCTACCACATTCAATGGTAGTGTGATCAGAACCCCCACCTACGCGCTCCCTCTGCAACCGTTGCAGGGAGTAGTGGGAGAGTGTGTTGTCCAGTGTACGCCTTGTAGACCAGACCAGCTCAGTCTACCGAGCAGTCTGCACGAGGACCCCCCCCCCCCCCCCCCAAAAGATAACGTTGGCTTCGTCTTAACTGTAAGGCGGCGCAGAAGCTGTTGCTCCTGCTTGGATGTCTATGTGGGAAAGTTGCACTGCTGCACTTGGCCGTGCTAATACTTAGATCAGCTTAATGTCAAATGTTTGAAGGGAACTTATAAAAGGCTTACTACTTCGTGTTGACATGCAGATAACTTGTGTCGGGTGGGAGCGGCCCTTATACCTCTGTCACACAAGCACGCAAAAACTCTTTTACCTAAGCGGTCCTTTACCGAGTTGAAAGACCTCTAATTAAAAGGAGTTGCGCTGCAGACACACGGCGCGGGCGATCTCCTTTTATCGTTTCCTTCCGAACACGCTATGGAAAGCATGGCGCTAGATTCTGAAACAAAACCAGTTAGAATAAACCAACGTATTTCAATATAGAAATTAGAAACGTACTATAATATGCTTGTTTTAGTGAATTTAGATACAGTTTATTCGAAAAGGTTAAATTAAAGAAGATTTAATAAGGTAGCTTCAAGAGTCTTCGCAGAAGTAGCAAATTTTACATGTTCGTCTAGCAACCTTGGGCCACTGTTTACATCGGAGTCAACATGGAGGTCGAGAATATGGGGGACTGCACGGACACGAAGGAAAAAGTCGAAATAGCATGCATTTTGGCAAGGATTCTTGCTGCAGAGAGCGAAGCAGACGCCGCAAAGGCAGTCAAAGACCGTATTAAGCGGCAGTTGCTACTCAACGGGTGTACATTTTATGCCTTGGCGCTTCCCACGAGAGTCTGCAACCGATCGACGTGGGCTTTCATCCGCCACGAAAAGTGGTTCGAGGAGACTGTGCCTCACCTCGGTGGCCACAACTTCAAGCAGTCGTTTCGAGTGAACCCCTCAACGTTCCGGTTTCTCGTGGAAAGTCTGCGCCATGTGCTCGAAAAACAAGTTACCAACATGCGTGACCCGATCACTGCGGAAAAGCGTGTCGCCATTGGCCTCTACAAATTGTGCTCTTCTGCCGAAGATAGAACTGTGGCAAACCTCTTCGGCGTTGGGCGCTCATCCGTCAACGTCATTTACAGAGAGTTTTGCGCAGCTGTTGTCTCTGTGCTCGAAAGTGACTGGATCAGAATGATTACTGAAGAGGAAATGCCTAGGCACATCCAAGAGTTCGAAGCCGTGTGCGATTTCCCTCAAGCTGTCGGTGCCCTTGATGGCTGCCATTTCCCTATTTCGCCTCCAAAGAAGTACGCCACCGACTACTACAACTACAAGGGTTGGTAAGTGGCCACGATTTAACTTATTTCATGTAAGTGTTCTGTTTGGGCCCATTTTTATAGTAGTAAAAAAAAGTAACTGACTGACCCATATTTTATTGCTAAGTAAAATGTTATTCAATTTTACCAGCAGCTCTTAAGAAAACGCGTAATTTGGTTCGCAGTCTTGCAGTGTTTAGCAGCGACAATTTTAATGCGACGACGAAAAGAGTTCTCCGCAGGACTGCAACTCCTATACGATGTAGAGTACGCTAACAGCGACCGGTTGTGGCATTATGTGAAATAATGTAATCCGAGCTGCACTCACAGCTATTAATAAAAGCAAACTGTAAAATCGCATCACAGTAACTAAAGGCAGTGAACTCAGCAGTGCCATGCTGCACTAACCTTTATTCACTTTGCACTTTGTTTTTTCTTGCAGGCACAGTATTATCCTACTAGCATTGGTCGACCACAAGTATCGATTCAGATACTGCAATGTCGGTGCCCCAGGACGCTGCCACGACGCACATGTGTTTGGTGTTTCACGGCTGTCGAAGATTGTCAACAGTCCCCTTTTCAAAGCACCTGTTGCCGCAGTGGGTACCACAGCAGTCCCACCGATAATATTATGCGATCAAGCATTTCCACTAACCCCAAACCTCATGAAGCCATTTGGACACCGAACTGTCATCAGTGAAGCTGAAAGGAATTTCAACTGTCATTTATCTGGAGCAAGGAGGATAGTTGAAAACGCATTCGGAAGGCTAAAGGCCCGGTTCCGTTTCATTGCGAAAAGAATGGAGTGTTCTGTTGGCAATGCCCGTTTGGCTATACGAGCATGCTGCGTGCTCAATAACATTTGCGAGCACTTCAACGACAGTGTCCACCCACAGTGGTTAAGTGAGGTGCAGCAGTCCAATGCTACATTTCCACAGCCATCACGCAGAACAGAAGCTGAAATTGGAAATGCATCCGCCATCAGGACAGCACTTGTGGAATATTACAAGCGAAGGAACTGAACGCAAGAGTCCCAAGAATCAGCAACAATTGTGGAACACCATGTCAGTTTTTACTAAAAAACTTCAACATTGCATCTACAAGTTTCTCTTGCAACTTGAGCCCCTCTTTACGGAGATCCATTTCCATTTTGTGCGCATCAGCAAACTGCTCTCTCTGCCGTCGCTGCTCCTCAAGCATCCTTTCTTGAAAGTCGCCAGCCGGTTGCCTTCTCTTCCTGCGGGCACATTCGGAACTGCCACTTGCGAGGTTCCTGGATTCAACCTGTTGTACTGGCGACTCGGAAGGTGAACAATCTTCGGCGACGTCTTCACAAGAAGCAGAGCCGGAATCAAGCATGTCGAAGATCAGCTGCGTTTGAAGAAGGGATCCGAAATACATTGACCACATTAGTTGATGTGTGAAGCGGTAAACAATTAGTTCAGGGTTTTTACTTGCAAGAGAGCTGCCTCTCCTTGCGTGTATGTATTCACGTTTTTTTATTTTAGAGTCTGCATTTTTTTTATTCTCCAAACAGCGCACTGCCAAGCTTGCAAAATGAACAGCGCGTGAGCACAAGCAGAAATGAACCACAGTATTAACAAGAGCAGTCCGCTACACTGCAGGGTTGTGCAGATTATGGGCTTGGCAGCACAGCTGATGCTACATTATGTCTTGAAATTTAGTTGACTGTAATAAAGCATATATAGTCTCCACTATGCATTTCTTACTTCTTCGACGGAGGCAGTGCTGCTTGTTGTGCTCTCGCTGCACCCAGCCTCTTCCATTAAAGATGTATCGTGAACAGGCAGGGATCCTAGAAACCTATGGACTTCGGAGAAGAATGGCCAGCTCGGCGGTGATGACCCTGTTGTCATGTGTTTCAGGCAGCTCCTGGATAAGAAAACGAAAGAACTAAAATTTTATATACTCAAAATGTAAAGATATACACAGAGCAAAACGTTTGCCGATAGATACAAACGCGACTTGATGGTACAGAAAGCCTGAGAAGCGAAGGTAACCCTTTTTACTCGAAAAAATTTAAAGTTTCTCATGTTTTCTTGTCTGAGAACAACGCTTGCGCATGGTCCGAGAAAAATGCAAACCGTAGTCACATCTGCAGAAATGAAAACATGCAGACGACTTCCTGCTTCGTATTATATGTTGCCGTGAGAAGGCGTACAATATAATGTGAAATGCGCCTGTCCATAAGTTAAGGTTCCCGTTATCTTGTGACGAACGAAATCATGCTATTGACGACCTGCGCGGGTTGTCATTCTTCGCCGCATGTGAAGGCGAATTTGCGTTTACTCAGACCGACTCGCACTGTAAAGGAATTGCAGAAACAGCCTTTAGCGCGTCGTCGACTTTCGTGTGTGCAGGGCGCAGTTCAGCCCTGCAAAATTCGACGCTAGCTGAAATGAAGGGTCTCTGCCTTAAAACCTTCGTTACTACGGCTCCGTCCGCTAGATTAGGGTTCCGTCGCTGCCTACTACGGAAACAACGTTCGATGCTGAGGTCGCGACACCACAAACGAGAGCTTGCAGCTTGCGACCACAGCCTGAAGCCGCTTCAAGGTAAATTTAGCGCTCACAGCTTACTGCTGTGCTTTGTCTTACCTGTAGGTCTGTCCCAGGTTCTCTATCTTGCTGTGCACTTGCGCCTTTGTGCGAGGTACACCCATGCTCGTCAATGCTTGTGCAATGCCATCGTAAACGCCTCCGTTGTGCTTCTGCGCACGCAGCGAGGGCAGGTTGTCTTCCCATAACTTGATTAACGCCCAGGTGTCTCTCTCCGACCACTGTACCCGCGGTTTTCTTTGGCGTGCCGGAGGCTGTTCGTCGGTACCGCTCGCCGTAGCCATGGTCGCAGAAAATGGCGCGAATTTGCATCGTCTGTTAGCGTCACGTGATATTTTCGAACTGCTTACGAGAGTGCCGTGCAAAAAGTGCAAAACTGCGCCTACTTAAGGTTCAACGAAAGACAAAACCCTTTTTTGTGATGTGTACACTTGAAATAAAAATGCACTTTTGCTTCGTTTCTTTATTGCATGATAATTACTGGTGCCCACTGCGTTGGAGGCTACGCCTTTCCAGCCGTAAAAGAGATCGGTGATCTCCGGTTTCGGAAAAGACCGCTTCTGAAAAAGAGATTAAACTTTGGCGTGTGTCTGCGGATGCAACTCCTTTGTGTGAGATGTCTTTTTCTTCAAATGCCTTTAAAGTGCTCGTGTGACAGGGGTATTACACATGTTCATGATATTGCAGGCTTGGACAAGAGAAAAGCATCGGCGAAGATGTTGGTGTCACTTTACCCCAGAGTAAGCAACTTTGATTTTCATCAGTCTTTTTAGTTTCTCACTCTTGTCAATATTCAACGATGAACGGATGAATCTACGCAGAGCAAACTACTTCATCTTATATACCAGCGCAGTAAATTATTTAGGCAAACATTTTAACGCGCAACTATAGTCTGCATGATCTCGATCGTATATGCTTCCTGGGAAGGCTAGATTCGTAACCTAAAAGGGTAGCCGCTCGGGCTTGTTGGTATGTCATGGTTACTTACGAGAGCGTAGCGCGAAACAAGATAAAAAACTGGACGGTGAAACAAACTGCGATGAGCGCTTGTTTGTCTCGTCGTGCAGTTATTATTTTGCTTCGCGCCACCATTCTCCACAGTAGACTCACGTTGAACACAGTTCTAAGACGTTTATTTCAACATAGCTTTCCAAGTAGCCACCACTAATAATGGTAATTTTAGCTTCACACTGCACGTCGAGCCTCATATTCTCGCCCCGGCATTCATAAAGTAAGACCGCAGAAGCAATAGTCGCACACTAACTTTTTGATAGAGTTAGAAGAACCAAGTGTGTGCGCCACATTTCGCAACTGTATAGAGTGCGTTGATGGAGTCACACTCAAAACATGACACGGAGCTTTAGTTTGTGCTGGTGAATATAAATAGAATAATGTTGAAGCGCAAGAAAGTTGTAGAAAATAGATGTGTATTAGGATTCCATCTACTAAAGTAGGCGCAAGCCTACTTGACAAGATAGAGAGAACTTCTTTTCTGCGGCTTTTCGCTTATCGGTAAAAGCCGGTAATACGCGCACTTGTGACTTGAAAATGTGTTTGAGGCTTCCTGTATTCTCGATCACCATATTGTCATCGTCAATAGGAACCGCAATAAACAAACATATTTAAATGCTATAAACGAACGCACTTCAGCCGCTTTCAATCGCACAATTTATCGCTTCAAAGAGTGACGCTTAGTGCCAGCAGTTCCTTGGCAAGGTGTGAGCACTAAGATCCTCGTAGCCTCAAGGTGTAGTGGTGTAGTAGGGAAAGGAAGCAAGCTTGTGCAAAGCCACTCGCATAAATCTTAATACGGGAACATAAAGAGGATCAAAACTGAAAGCATAGTTGGGACACAAACACAGAAGGACAAGAAGAATTGGAGCTAGGCCGAACAAGCACGAAAATCACAAGCAACATAACCGTTAAATGTGCGATTCGCGCGCATATATGTTTAATTAAGGTACTGTGGCGGGGATCATGACGCGACAAAGGTACAAGTCCCTTTGCACATGACAGGATTGAGAGGAATGTCCTGGTTGTCACTACCCCGTGAAGCGCCAGTGGGGTGGTTTCCTGTAGTCATGTCCTCGCAGTAAGGTACAGTCAGGCTTAATGGAATGCTACGTGCATCTGCTCGTTTTCAGATTCCAAAGACTGCCTCGGTGCTGCTGGAGTTCTTCATCAAGCGCGAGAGCAAGGTGTCCCTGATGCGCGAGCCACTGTCGCACTTCTGCCAGGAGGAGGTGGTTCTCCATGCGCAAGAGTGCCAACTCAAGCTCACCAAACAGGTCATCACGTACCAGGACGTCCGCGATATGGTCGAGAATTTGGTCGGTCTCCATAACATGGTAACAATCCCCTTCCGCGACTCCGCCGTCGCGCAGCATGAGCTGTTGTAGCCGTAAATTACAACCTAAACTTTCAGTTTTTGTACCATACGCAGTGCGTTCAAAGTAAGATTTTAAAGTTTTTCTGCGTAAAGCTGCCGCAGTTGCAAAGAGTAAAATAGTGCAAGCTCTTTTCTTTGGCAAGGTGGGCGCAATTTGCAACTACATACGTTTTATAAAAGTTGAATTTATGTAAAACCTTAACATTCGATAACGTTACATATATTTGCTAACATACGTTTTCGCTGCAGACTTTACACATATATATTACGAAATTGAACACGATATTGCGACATTGAAGAAAAAAGCGCAACTTCAAAATCCTAAAGGCTTTTCACAAAGTGGAAACAGGCCGTTTGCTTAAACGATGCATCTTGTGTTGTTCTACAGCCAAGCTGTCTGTGTAACGATGCGCTCGCAGGCTGTCTGGTATGGCTTCTTTACGGACAGTATAGAGGAAACTTTAACTGTAGACTAGTCTATGCTCTCTTTATAGAATATTGCACACTTGTATTCATTCTTCTGTAGTTTGTGCTTGCTCGATAATATACGTACAGCGATATTACGCAAACCTCTACCCTCAGCAAGACCCGGGATTTCTGAACCGAGCCTTTGTCCTTCAATGCCTTTATAACACGAACGCTTCCCGCGTCCGTCCTCAGCGAATTTGTTATTCCATGCTTGCTCTCAACTTAGGCTTCCTCAATCAACAGCAGCAGGATTTGTGTGCTGGAATCTTGCGCGCGGTATTGTCAGAAGGCTTAGTGAGACCAAAGACTAAATTCAAGTACAAAATTATCAGAAGTTTGAGTCAAACTTTGTAAACGAGGGTGCCATCATACATCCAGCCTAATTTGCTTTTTTTTTTCATGTGGCACCGTGTTTGGTGAGTGCTGGCGCACATGTCATTGGTATTCGTTGGTGGACACAAATAACTTTATTGGAGTTGTCGGCAGGGTGGCCAAAAGCACGCCTATCTCAGGATTGAGCACAATGTTGAATCCGGCCGTATGCACAAATTTTCCCGGGCCGAATTCACGATGCGTTTATTTCGCAAGCGCTCCTCGAAATTGCCCGCGCGGCCTGCTTTGCTAATATGTTCAGCCTCACCATTGGCTAGAATTTGCTTTTACGGACAATTTTAGTGCAAGTGTTTGCTGTAAATATCGGGCCTCTTTCGTAACTGCTGATTCTGATTGGTCATTTAGGCGACTATTAGCCGACGATCAAACGCTCATTGTAACAATGAGTGGTAGGCGCTCGAGTGCCTGCGAATAAGAAAACGGTTTCATTTAAGACGTTTTGCGAATACCGACCCTAATTTCTCGGCTAAACTATAGTCAGGGGTCGAACTAAACTTTTCGTTCTAATATGATGTTTCCCATCGGCCCGCCAACTTCATTAATAACAGAACAAGCCACGCATCCCGATGGCTGGCATCTGCTCTTAAGAACTGTTTTGTCATACGGATAATTGTTTTTCGTTAATATGGGCCCAATTTATTGCATGATTGCCTCGCAACATTTCTTTAGAGAACCTGAGTTTTCTTTTTTTACCTACGCAGCTAACTGTTGTCACCTCGTTATTTTCAACGAATGGCGTTGCCAAACCTAGAAGATATGCAGAATTCAAGACTAACTACGACTGAATTATTTTCTTCGTTATAAGGCAATTCCTTTTCTTTTCTATCTCCTGAAAGCCTAACTGATACTAGTAACACCAATTGACACTAATCACAGTAATTGCTGCCGTGCTATAATTTCTCGGCAGCAAATTAGCTTTTGGAATTCGAACGGAACAAGACACGCTCGTACACAGGAGGACGAAGTTCAAAGGCATTTATGCACTGCTCATGATTGCCACGGTGTCTTAGCCACTGTAATTGCGGCGCGCGCTGCCACTACTGCACTAGTCTTTCGTTCTAGTAGTCTTGAAACGGTATGGCTTCAACGAGTATAGTAGCTTCAGACCTACCGGAAACGAAGCTTACCGCTTTCAGATCGAGAGAGTCGCCCGATTATCACGTGACCTATATCATATTGGAATATTGTCTCCTTGGCTAAAAGGCACTGGTTAAACCAAATATACGAAAACTTGCTGCCTTCCACTCCTTATCAAGGCTGAACGAGGAGCAACACTCATGCCTTCCGGAATTATTGAAACGTGTACTTACCGCAGACACGCACAGAAATGGGTTGCTCTCTAACATTGTTGTCTGCAAATTCAGAATGCAATCTTTAATTTCCGTATTATAACGTTAATGAATTAGTGCAAATTAAGCACCACTGTGCAACGTTTGCACTAGGAAATTTCGCCCTGGTGAACATATACAGCTGCAGAAATGTCGTCTCCATATCTGCTATAGAGTTGTTTTGAACTCAAGTTCGCAGTGAGCGCCCTTAATCTCGACCTCAGTTGAGAGTTGTCTTTCCAGCCAGCATTGGCTGGAAAGACAACTGGCAGACCAGCATTGGTCTGCCAGTTGGATGAAGGGACATCTGACGACAAAGCCATGACGACGGAAGACTGGCGGCAAGCATGCACAAAGAACACGTTTAGGGTTATCGCGGATGTTCTTTCGTTCTTTCCGCCAGTTCCCATGACCCCTACGAAAGATTACTTCCTCCTAAGCGTTTTGGAAATTTTGATCTATAGGTTTTATTTTTTTTCTCCATGGCCAATTTCGGTTGCCCTACGTAGAGGAAAATTACACGAGACTCCTTAGACGGCATCCTCCATGGAATCTCTTGAGGTGGAAGAAGATAATACGATCGTCCTTGCCTTCGCCTATTGCGTGACAGTACTGTTACTAGGTGGACCTAAACTAACCTCACAATAAATTTTTGGTGTTTCTATTTCTCCTGTCAGTTTATCACCTGCTTTGGTCATTCATGGACGGCTAGAGAAATAAATGCGCATGCGCGTGCTTTTGCGTGAGTGGTTTTCAGCGTGATAAAAAAAGTCTTGTAAGGACGCCATTGGGAAAGCACTGAGGGAGTTATCTTCTATGAATATTCACACAGAACGCCATAACTTGTCTTACCAGCTACAGCAGCTAAAATAGTATACTCAGAGCATATGCACCAATCTTCGTACAGGCTAAGTTTCCTTCTGGTCACAGCGTATTTTAATTTGTAATACATTGGTATCTCTATTCACAAAAGAAGAACCTCTTAGCTTAAATTATTCGTAAGAGAAATTTTGAGGCGTTCTTCAAGCTGAACACGCTATTAGCGAAAGTTGACTGCCAATGACGAACACTTAACGAACTAAAAGCTTTGTGAATTCATTCGCTGAAATGCTGGGCTTTGCAGTTTAGGCGGAGATCAACTTAATTTTCTTTAATGAAGAGTTGTGTGAGAGAAAACAGAGGGGTTTCTTATGCTGTTTTATACTTCCGACCATGGGCACCACAAAGTGAAGAAACGTTATAAATGGCCCTGCATAGTAATGTTGTAGCATGTCAATGATTATTTATAGGTCCTAACGTTTTCCTGTGCGCTTCAAACCTGATCCATCAATCACGACAGTCCGCGCATTACGCGTACTTGAAGGTAACTAGCCACAACTGAAACCTGAGATACAGTTAAGCTACAGTAGTGCTCGAAAGAAATTTGAAGCGTGATACCAAATTTAATAGTGACCGTCAAGTTATAAAAACATCATACGCGTTATAACAAACAGCAGCAATCCAGCGAACATTCATAGAGCGGCTGTATTGATTTATTGTTTGACTTCTTGGCTGACAGCTGCGGCTGGAAGGATTAAAAAAATCTCAGTTGGAAGGGACACCCATCTTCCATATTTCGTGCACACAGCCACGTAGCGATTCGCACGCAAACTGGACTCTCATACTTTGTGACGTGTTGTTTACTAATACGCTGAACGAACCTGGCAAGAAAGATTTTGCAGGCCGAGTACGTGCCATCAACTTCGACTCCGCTTCTCGTGCAGTGTTTAAAGAAAAATCCTGAAGTTGCGAAAGAACTAGGTAACACCGTACGCAAGCTGACTATCATCGTGGGCGAGGTAGCGACATCCTTGGAGAAGATTGCTGAAGTCCCCGTCACGGACTGGATGGCCATTGGCGACGCTATTGTCAACAAGCTTGAACGGGTGGGCATTTGATAGACGTCCAACTCTGAAAGATGGGCGCGTTGTTTCACATTTGTTTGAAAAGGTATGCGTAAGGTTCGACCGCACAGAAATATCCGATCTAGCGATCGACGATCCCATGCTGCTTACGCCTGTCCTCGTCAAATCACTGAAATCAATTCTGTTTCTTGAGTACTTGAAATGCAGACGTAAATAATTTGCAGTGCTGTTGACAGCCCAGATTTGGTGGAGGGGCACAGGCGCTAGCTTCGAGCGGGAAAGCTTCGGCTTTCGTGACAATGGGTGGCTTCCTGCCTTAACGTCTTGCATTTGTTTCGCTTATAAAGCCAAAGCGAACAAAATTCGTGCGAACAAAGCAGAGTAATGCTACAACAATCTGAAGAGCTGAAGTTTATATCTGTGACGACATACCAAACAACACTACAGACGCGCCGATATTTGCACCAATGTCTACTAAAAAGATGCGAAGAAATTCGGTATTAGCACAATCAGAGTATATATCGAAGTTGGCGAGCAGGGAACAAGTTTGAAAAAAGCCGTGTTTCGTACAAAAATTGTTGATAATAAAACTGGAATTTAGACTTTATACATAATGAAGTTCTACTTATAGTTTGGTGGAAGGATATCATCGGCAAACAGTGAAAGGCGGCGCCAACCATAAGGCAAATATTACGAATGGTTCACCTTCTCGACATTATTCACAATGAAGCGACGAAACATGGGTGAGGAAATCAGTACGCTTTAGCAGTTGTTAGTATTAGTAACCATTGAAGATGAGTGCGTGGGGTTAGATTTCGTTGACCGGCTATCCAGTTCGGACCACATTAGTTGACATCGTCGTCTGTCAATGCAGAGTGGTCAGCGATAGCATGAGAAGAACACGTTTGCAATGAAACAAACGAACAAAAAGACAGACTGCCTTGTAGTGCTATTACCGGGCATTCTGCATCGACATTTGACTAGATCGACTAAGGTAGACACTTAACGACGAGGGGCCGTATTTCGCATGAATGTTTTTGCTTTTATTTAGATTTACTATGGGTGGCCGTGAGTGGCCGATACAGGCGATTACGAAAGTGTGGTAATATGCTTTATCCAATGACGATGGACAAAAAGAATCAAAAAAAGGAAAAAAATATTTACATAGTGTGTCACCATGCTGATAAATTGTAATTATTCTTTTTTATTTTACACTTCTAGAATTTTATAGTATGAGTTCTTTTCTAAAGTGAAAGGAAAATGTTCGTTGAAGATGTGATCCACTTATTCCCAATGAACAGCCATCCGTGTTCCTATGTAACAGTACAATAATTCTAGCAAAGGTCGACGTCATTTCTATCCACGAGCAGCAGAAATTGAAAGCAAACATTGAAATATCACACATGCTAAGCTTTGCCTAGATATTTTGCTGGAACCGCTTAGAATAATGTTAAAGTACCAGAAAAGACAACGACAATATATAAACCGAAAAGACGAGACGATGGCAGAGCAGTTGCGATGCAATAAACAATTTGTAACGCTATGCTTCTGCTAATTGTTTTTCCGCAGAAGCACATATGAATATCATATAACACAACATAGCCATCGCTCCATCCAGTGAAGTGCCCACTTAGCATTTCTTCTGATAGCTTTGTACCGTTGTTTACTTCGCAGTTAAATCCACCTAAACCACTTCCATTCGCCACGTTTATTCCACGGATGCGTGACTTCAAGAACTTGAAGATGCTCGGGGCTGGCGGCTTTGGGTACGTTCGCATGCAGCACAATCGAGCTTTTACGATTCGCTTAAAGAGACTCACCCCCACCCTCCACACACAGACAAAAGAACACATGCACGCACACACACACATATGCACGCACACGCACGCACAAACACAGACGCGCGCACACACACACCTTATTATGAGCGAGACGAAACGGGGGAGACGAGATGCTCATTGTTTTCTTAACCTTAATAGACAATGAAGCCAAGGAAAGTATGGGGGCAAACTAATTGTGTTTGACCAATACATTCTTCGTGTTTTAATGATTATTTGTAGAAAATAGGCTATATTTGTGAAGGTAGTGTAAATAGTAGTAGTAAAATAGTAGTAGTAAAAGTAGTATTAAAGTAGTAGTAAGTACTAGTAACAGTAGCCTGCAATAACTGAAACTAATCCTTCGCGTAGATAGTACAAGAAACTTAGCTCATGCGCATATGCCGCACAATGTTGTGAGAAATTGGTACTATTTGTGGTGGCATGACTTTCCTCCAATGTAACATATAATGTGATTGCTTTTTACGTTGTGACTCTAGCAAGAGCTTTCACAATTTGGAGCCGGCATTGATCCTGAGCCGAATTTGCACTCAACAGGGCTGTGTATTTGGCCAACTACCGCCCTGCCAACTACGTCACGACGGTGAAGCTGGTTAACATGGACCGGTTCAGCCGGCACAAGCAGGCCGCGATGGACAAGGTTGTCGCATCCGTCATCAGGAACCCATTTCTCGTCAAGTACTATTGCTGCTTCTGTGTCAAGGTGAATTCAGACGTCTTCACGACTCGTCAGTATATCGCTGGGAACCAAATAGATGAAGAAAAGTACATCCGCCCCATTAGCTATTTTGCGGCAAATCAGAGAGATTTTTCGCACACACAAGCAGACATCGCAGGTCAGCTTATTAATCGAATATCGGTGGTGATATGCAAGTCCTTTCTTTAAGGCATGCACGTGTAAAACACATGGACACGTACACGAAGTCAAGTCTGTAGTGGACTTGTATCATGCGTACCTATATGAAAAAAAATCTTCAACTGCTCGTCTCGTCTGAGCAGCCCTTGTGCCGCATCGTGTGCATAGGCAATCCTGTAGTTCACCATGGACGCTACCTCTGTCGCGTATAGCATTCTAATGCACCTCGGCGGCCACATCGGCCATAGTTTGTCCACATACTTTTAACTTGTCTTGTGTCATGTCCACTTGCTCGTGATCAGCTCCACGCTGTGTGGCTTGCCTTCGTCACCCGTGCACCAGTTTGGCTGCAGGCAGCGTTTGTGCTGTTCGTTTCACTCGTTGTGGAAGGTAGCCTCAGCGTACTTCCATTTACGAGTTAACTTTTCATTGGGAGCCTCACCCAAGCTTTCGTACCTTATAACAGCGAGTGGCTTATCAGACGAGATCGCTTAGCGAAAAACATCAGCTAGTACACAAAGATGTCACTACTGTCATCATCGTGAAAATTGCCGTATGCATGCGCGTGCACTCAGCAAGAATAGTAGACCGCACTATAGCTCGTGCTGCTGTGACAGCGCCCATTAATGCTTTCCTTGTGATTTCCGTCTTGTTCCTGGTGCCACGTCCACAGGCACTATTCACTTAGTAACTAATCACGGGCGATCATTGCTCCAAAAGGGAACAATTTCTGACCACGTTGAAAGCCCAAAGTCTCGGTGTTGTGATTTCTGTACAAAACTTCGGTAGCTCAGCGTTTTTCTTATACTTGCGTGAGCTACAGGGCGGGATCCCGATGTTAGATTTTTTTTTTTTTGCACAGGTGACTCTCGGAGCGTTTTTATTTTCTCTTAAGTTTGATTTGAGTAAGACGGTACATTGACACACTGATGTATCATATGGAGACAAGGAGACAATATTAGGTAATTCTTGGCCCATTTAGTGTTGGTTGATATACACAGTACTGTAATGAACCGTGTCAGGACTTCTTTCACAGTCGAACGCAAGAAAGGCCTGAAAACTTAAAGCGCACAATCAGATGATGACGGTGAAGTAAGACGGGAGACACACGAGCGCTAACTTGTAACTATTATATAGAACGGCAAAGCTGAACGTAAAGTCATGTCGTGGCCGAACATCACGTTGCCATACATTTCCTCGTCATCATCTGGTTGTGAGCTTTAAGATTTTAGCCATGCCCTAATTTACGAACACGCCTAAACAACAGTATTACTGAGTAACAAAATTATTACATAGTTGAAAACTGAAAACATTACATCACAATGTAACAGCGTACACCTAGCATGATATTTGTATACCCCGAAATATATCAATCATCGACAGAAGTAACTCTCGCTTTCTAAGCGAACTTTCTTCTATAGACATTGCACTGCAATCTAATTTTTTGCCTCCCCTGGTAGCCCTGAAAAGAAATGTCTTTCTAAAACAATGGTTTATTTCGGGTCGCAAGGAGGTTCTGAACTAATTTGAACAGAGTCAATAGAAAGGTACTTGTGCCGTGGTACAAAAAAAAAATTGTCACGAAAAGCAAAACGGCAAGAAGAATGTGGTGATAGTAATAGTAAACAGTAATGGACCCTAGTTAAGGTCTTCAACGGTCACTGAGTTCAATTTCCGAGTGCTAATCAATCATCATCACGACTGTGACACACATTATTCTGATTAAAACTCGTGCTTGCATCATGACAGGAGGCGTACGTAACCATCATGGAGTACATCGCTGGCCTAGATCTGATGCGCGTGGTGACTAAGGAGGAGTACTTGGAGATCGAGGCGGTGCGCATCATCATGGCGCAACTGATACTTGCGCTGGAGCATATGCATTTGCGTGGATTTCTTCACCGGGATGTCAAGGTGTCCAAGTGAGTGGCTGCTCGTTCTTGCAGGCGCACTACCAGCGAATGTAGCATGCCACCAACGCTAGAGCTCAGTACGAGTCGATGGGCACCGTAAGCTCCGCTCCATCTGATCGTAGATATTCTGGATGCTTATATCTGTACAAAGAGGCTGTGCTTTCCATGTGGTACAAACATGCAAAGCCAGCAAATAAACAAATATGGAGCCCGTGAACCCACGTTGAAGTGGCAATTAGTTCCAATACTTGAAAACATTCCTACTGATGCGATTGTGCAGCACATTTTTACGGCTCTACGCGCGCAATTTTTCATGATGTCGGCGCGACTGCTACTTTAATAAGAGGCATGCTGAAAACATTACAGTGTCGTTACTGTCAGCTATTAAGATCCCCATGTTCTCCTTGCTGTGTTGCTATTCGCGACATACTTGTTTTTACGACTACATAGCAGAGATTGATGAATGCATACAATAAACTTCTTTTCCAGCATGCTAATTTTGCCGGGCGGGCGAGTGAAAGTAATCGACTTCGACACAGTTAAGGTCTGCAATGGTCACTGTGAGTTCATTTTGTTTTCTTTTTACGTAAATAAACGCTTTAAAGAAATGTCAGTGTTCTCACCTTAGCTGACCATTTTACTGAAATAAATATGCCAGCAAAGTGCACATTCAGGAGACCAAGTATTTGCGTTCATAAGTAAGTACGCCATGATATCTCAACCAGTGTCCCGGCCATAACCTTTCAAACAATCTCGCAGGTCCTCTTGCTACACTTGAACGAGTGCAATGGGATAACATGATGGTTTCTTATCATTAGATGATAGTCCGTCAATATCGGTAGGATGAAACTCCTCTTTCACTCATAGCTAGGACTTTATGACTTTACGACTTTATCATCTGCAGGTATTACTCTCAAGTCTGACGAGCTTGACCTACTGACATTGCTAACTTACTTCTCAAGACCTCATATTCTACTGATGGCCTACTTATGATGAATCATGCAACTATACAAGTCTCTACCACAACGGTTATTACACAGCAGTGTCAGTATTCGACAAGTACACAACAGCACAACGACTGCGTCAGACTTTCGCCAACTTCACTGGTGTGTCCGTCACATTAAAGTCGTTCGGATGAAATACATTGTGCAGTGGTATTATAATCGGTTGACCTCCGCCTTTGAATACACTGCCTCGTTGATTTGCCAGCCGAGTGCTCTGCGTATCGACATCCCCAACGGAAGGTGGCGTCTCCCCTGTATATTGCCATCGCATTAAAAATAAGAGAGCCAGAATTGCCTATTTCTGATAGGGCTGAATACGCGAAGAAAACTACTACTCACCTGGGGCGCTATAACGTTAAGCTATTCCAAACTTTTCTATTCCCATTCTGCAATCAGCGCTCCGCGATTGCTCAGAAACTTTTTTGAAACCCCCCACTTACCATGTATGTCACGCGACGTCACGAAAACCGCGATAGCTCCCCATCTGATCTGATGTGTGCCCACTGATTATGTATGATTGGACCGAACAAAAAAAAATAGTTATATTTTATTCGACACCTTCTCGCCATTAGACCTCCGCTATTGGTCAAACGTTTGAGGGCTGCACTCACTTCACCTGCCTGCCACACGACGTCTCAAAACCGCAAAAGCTCACTGCGTCTAAGGGACGTGTACGCGTTAAAGATGCATAATTATGCCGAACAAAACTAAATTTTTTTTTCTGAATAGGCGCAGGAAGCCTCGTTCTAAAAGGCATAAACGATGGCTGCCGCCGATCGCTCAGGCACTGGCTACTCGCACCTACCGGAGAGCATGGGTTTTCTGCGTGGCCGTATAACGTTTTCTACCACTTTTGGAACGTTTACGACCTCGCTTTGCCAACGCTTCCTTGCTGAGGATTCGTTTTAGTGGGATTATTCACCTTCCGTTGCACGCCACGGCGATTTTCGACCAGCCACCGCAAGCTAAGTAAAGGAAAACGGACCAATCGGAGACGCCGGCACCACCGTCCTCGCCCGGTTACCGATTTTCAATGCACTGGCTCGGCCCCATCGAATCCCTCTCCACTACAGCGTGCTCGTCGCCTCTTGTCAGCCACTTAGATAAGACAGCCGCTCAGTGAAGGCAATGTTATTCTTTTTTAAAGCAAACCAAAGTGACCGCCTATAAATGAGGAGAGCGTTTGGTTGGTCTGTTCAGACAACCCTGCCGGTCACCGCCCGATGCTTGCGTCGGCGGTTACGCAAATTTGACGTCGGGAGTTTGGAAAAAAAACAAAAAAAACATTGGAATAGTTTTACGTTAGAGGGCCCCTAGTCTCGTGAAGCAAATACCTATTCTGCGTTAAGATTATAACACGCTATATATATATATTTACGAAATGTTTGGAAGGAATTTTGTTCCTACCTATCGTTTTCCTTTTAGTGCAACCGATGGAAGCGCAGCCCCTTTACTCATGATGTCATTCCTGAGTAGACGAAGGAATCCGCATGGACCTTTTCTGTGACGTCCATCGGGGACCGCAGGGTTTTTGTTATACTTTGTAGTGCTATATGAAAGTCTCAACTGTCCTCTGTTACATTTACCTTCCCAGGCTGTTGGTAGTTTGTGATATTTAATCTGATTCTATTACTGTCGTGGTCACGAAAACTTCTTCTAGATACCTCTTGTGCGTCATGTATTTCGCGACGACCGCGTGATCGTCGCGAAAGCTAGTGGGTTTTCTCCGAGTCCCTCACATCTGTACCACAGCTTAATCTGTGACATATAAGTATAGCCCCTGGTCAGCACATCACAAGATCGAGCATTGCAAAAAAAAAAAAGTGGTCCTCCCGAATTCGCCTAAATTGCACTTTGGGTTTCGAAGCACCCATAAGCACGTAAATATAAGTGCGCGAGCGTTTTCGTAATCCGCCCCTCATCAGATGAAGCAGCGTGAGTGGGAACTAAACTTGCAGCTTTCTTCTTAGTAGCGGAATATTATAGCCACTTGGCGACCGCGGCGGGTCCGGAGCATTGCGCTTTGAGATGGTAATACATAAATCACTATTAGTTGGATGCAAAAAGTAAGGTGACAGCAGAGAGGAAGAAACACGTATTGCCAACATGTCTATCCTTTTTAACCATATATTTGGAGCGTGGGCTGCACACAACCGTAAAGGAGACTGGCTGAAATCCAGCCAAAGTGCATGTTGCTTATGTTTTCTTTTTTTTTTCTAGTTTAGCAGACTACGCGAGACATTGGAACCAGATGCTAAGAAAGCTATATATATGAGTAAAAAGGTCATCTATATAACGAGCTTTATCTCTGTAAAACTTCTAAGAAGTTTCGAATACTCTTGACTGTTTTAATTATAACCAAGAACAGTGGAGTGCAGGTTCTAAGTTTCTTAAATTTTCTGCACCGAGCAGCAGTGAAATAGCAAAATCCTACGTGTTTGCCACTTGGTTGTGCCGACGCAGTGATGCAGCTTATTTATTTGGGCAAGCTGAGCCAGTTCAGATATTTACTTGAGACGCACGATCCGTTGGTGCACATAATGGTTTCCTCTGTAATCACGAATGTATGCGCGACCCTGCAGTCGCCAAGCGTCTCCTGAGGGGCTACTTTCGGAGAACTCCCTTCGAATTCCACGACGGCGAGTCGGCCGGCACCATACCGTACATGGCTCCGGAAATTCTCAAAAGGAGACCATATGGTACGTCCTACACTCTGCTGTGAACAGAAAAAGAGAACCTTTCGACATGAATAATTGCCCTCACTGCTTGTGAGGACCACATTACATGGCGTCGTTTTGTTCGCATTTCCTTCGTGGGGTTAGCGAAGTATGATTACGGGGCTCCACCATTCAAGTATACGCGCCCAATCGCGCGCAAGTCTTGCAGGTTTGGCGGGAAGGCTTAGCTGAGACTCTTGGTACAATATGCGCAGTCAGTGGTCCTTTATTGCGCGCAGGTCGTGCCGCCGACTGGTGGTCGGCGGGGATCGTCATGTACAAGCTGATGACGGGCCGGGTGCCGTTCCGAGGGAAGTCCAAGCAGCTGCTTCGCGAACGCATCATCACGTCGCCGCTGAAGTGGCCGCGGGCCGACGAGCATCCACACTCGGCGACCACACCGGCCAAGGACATGACGTATCGAATGCTCAAGAAGAACCCCGTGGAACGGCTCGGCTCGCGCAGCTACAGCGACTTGAAGACCCACCCGTTCTTCGACCAGTTCAACTGGCAAGTGCTTTTCAACAAGACCGACTTGTGCGAGATACCGAGCATCGCCGAACTCATGAACAGCGACGCCGCGAAAGACAGCAAAACTGTGGACCCGGACGACAAGCGCAAGCACCAGCAGATCGACGAAATGACCGACGTGAGCGCCGACAGCCAGAAACCGTTGCTCTGCTACGCTTCGCCTAGTTTCAAGAAACTCATGCTCAAGGTACGTACACATTCCTCAGAACTCGCGAGGAAGCGATGGTGAGGGGCGTTCCGTCTTGAGAATAACGTTAGCGGTACATACGCTCACGCATAAATTAAAGAAAGAAACTCGTCTTCGTACATGTTCTGTAGTAGACAGGCAAGCGGCTCTTATGATGTTGGCTTTGGGGACTCTGGCACAAGTCAAAGAATAGGTTTCTATTTACCACGTTTTCTACAACGCGGAAGGTTGTCTAAGGCAGTTGTAGCCATTCTCAAGAGGTGTCGCACCGTCGGTGACGATGACCAGAGTGTGAAAGCGCCAACAAAATAGGCACACTCCGGTGAACCGAGAAGTGACAGCGGATTTCAATCCTCCCAGGTAAAGGCGAGCAAGACGGCCATCAAGTTATCCGATTCATTCATGGAGTCCAGCGGGCAGAGCTCTTCAGCCATCGACTACAAGGGGAACTCTCCGGTGTCCATAAGCAGAACCGCACCGCTGAGCAGTAAGTGCGCACAGGAAACACTGTTTTAGCCCGCTCCGGTATCGTCACTACTCGTTCGCTCATATGGGAGCACACTCATCCTGAACGATAGTTTTACGATTGCATACCGCAAAAATATGCCGCAATTATCTCAGGGCCATTGACGAAAATATTAAAGCCATAACTAATAAACAACTCCAATTTTATTACCTAATAGACGCTGGTGCTACGCACCATACATTCCGTAGATAGGCGACGTGTAAAATATGGAAATCACTACTGCCATGGAGACCTGTTCCGGCCCTTTCCACAAACGAGTGGTGCCTTGTCACATCACTGTGCATGGCGGCGTTCTTGAACAAGCGTTCGTTCTTTGCAGGCGTGGAAGGTAAAGACAGCGTGGCCACCGAGAAGGTGGATCTCATGCTTTACCGAAAGAAGAAGTACATGAAGTTCTGGGGCTTTGGCTTCTCGCTGCGGCGAGTCCAGGGAGAGGTAGCGAGCTATACCTACGTGGACGTGAGTCTCAGTCTGCCGATAGAACGTGTTTCATTCTCGCCTGGCAGCTCTTTCATCTACAGATAGTACGGAGCGCACAGGCTGAGGCGTTTCACATTTGAACGTGTCCGCTGACGTTTTGCCTTTGTCAAAAAAAAAATATTAATCGAAAGAACACTAGTCTGTGCGTGATGCGAAAATTTCAAGACTGATCTGTAGAGTCGCTGTTGATAATTTAGAGGGTGGTGCAGTAGCCTTGCATCAGACTCACGTACCGATGCGAAACACCATATTAGTCCACTGCTTCGAAAAAACGAAGCCCGCATGCCAATTAAAAAAAAGCCATTGGCCATGGCATATACAGTAGACGCCGCCATCATCGTGAAGATCGAAATCCACTAGCGTTCTAAATGGTAGATAGCGTACAAGCGAGCACTGAACACGGATGCCCACGCACTAGTCTTCTTACGAGAGTCATCTGGGGTTGCATCTTTTCAAACAGCATTGAGAGCGATCTATTCCAGACGCGGAAGAGCCAATTTAGTTATAGGCATTCTTTTTTTTTTTTTACATATCTCAACAGCTTTACTCAGAGCTCGGAAAAAGAACCACGATAACGTAACCCCATGGAACCGATTTTATTAGGTGTTCCTGAGCACGATCTACAGCTTTTGAATTCATATTATGCCTTAAAGGAATATTTAAAACTGTGTACAATTAAACCTAACCAATTAGTGAGCTGAACGCAATTCAAAAAACAGCTTGAGTAAATTAAAACGACTACGAACAATGTGCCGTTGGTGTGCTACTCTGTTCTTAATGTTTGGTGTTAAGTTACGCGCAACCCGCAGCGTATTTTACTTGCGCTTGAACGTATTCGTACGAGTTATCACGCGCAAAGCGTTGTACCTTTAAAATCCCTGGCGGTGAAAACGCCTTCCGTGTGCCGACTCAAATTTTTGAAAAAACAAGGCAAGCACTCGATATGGCACGTGATTTTTGAAGTCTATTCATCTGTCTGCTTAGCCGTAGAGCCGATCTTAAAAATGAGCACACCGGGAAAAATCCGACCATACACAGTATATAGCAGCTTTCCCGGCTAATGACCCAAATGAACAGCCGAGGTACTACAGCGACTCGGTAAAAACGTACTTCCGGCTAGTGTAGCTGTGCCATGATTAGGGGGCGGGAAGGCTTACGGGTGCCGCTCTATCTGTACCGTTGTACAGACGGTGACCAAGGGCTCGCCGGCTGACATGTCCAAGGTGCTGCCGCTGGACTTCATTCTGAACGTGGACGGAATCGCGGTAGTGGACGCGCCCTTGCCCCGGGTCAAGAAGATCATCAGCGCTGCCGGCGACCAGATGGTGCTGTCGGTGATGTCTTCGAGCCCGTACCGGATGCTGACGAGCCGTCGAGACATGTTGGGCGTCATTCGTGACATGCCTCTTGAATCGGCCGTTGTTAAGGCCGCTGCGCTCAGCTGCTTCGGCGGCAAGCCGTACGGCATAGGCATCCTCGACGTCGACGTCGCAGACGACAGGCTGAAGCAGTCGGCTAAGTGCTTCGTACTACTGGTGAGGTTCGAAGACTACGTCCCGCATCATCGAGTAGTTTTGGAGCATTGCATGGCAAGCTTAGTGAGGAGGCGTCTAAGTGACGTTGTGCTGTATTGATCGAACTGTTCAGATACGATAGCGTTACTATACCAAAGGTGTGAAAAATGTGAAACTGTGAAAACCGAATTTTAGTAGACCGTGAAAGCGCTTTTTTGCGTCCGGGAAACTCTATTCATTCATGCTCTGAATAGCGCATACATGGTGTACTTACATAAATGATTTTATCTATTTGCAAAGCATTGCATCTGCGCGCGAAAGCTGCGACAAGTAGCATAATAACAGCAAGGAGCACGCTGTATTTATAATTTCCACGCCTGCCCGATCGATGGCGAAATCAGTACTGAGATAGCCGTCATGCATAGCTCTCGACTTCGCCAAGAGATGACACTGCCGTTCCAGAAATTTCTCTTTTTAGGCCTCGAAGCATTCGGAATGAGGACCAATCTCGACAACTCCGCAAAGTTATCAATGAAGCGCCCTTAGACTAAGCAAAAACCGTTTTACGTGTAGTCCTTTGCTATGAACAAAGCGAACGAAGTGATACGGACCAAGTGCTACGAACAGCAACGCTAAATTCAGTTCGAAGCTAGCAGCCGTGATCACCGCCATGTTGTCAAGCTACTTACGTAAACCACACGAAGCCATTAACGTTAAATCCGAAAAATAGCGTGTGCGCTAAATATTATGGGTCGTGTAGAGTACAGCGCATGTGCATTCCGAGCACGCTATTATGCTAAATACGGTAAACTAAGACTAATTGATCGATAAGGCACATGGTCACAAAGATAAGGGTACATGATTGGCGAAAGGGTTTGTCAATGTATGAGCTCTCCTGCAACAGCTCTTCAGAAAAAGCTTGTCGAAAAGCAAGCAATTCAGAGTACGCGTGCAGTAAGTATGCTATCAGATTTAACAGCGCACTCTCACACGGTAAGATTTTTTCCACTTTCCTACTTTCTTTGCGTGACCTACGAATCGCATCGCATGTATATTTCGCATGATGTTCCTTACATTGTGTTCTTGTTTTCGGAGCAAATGAGCGTGCGCTTCAGAAGCGCAATTTCACCGCTTGTAAATCAATGTCACCCAGCTGTTTGATTATGCATTTTCCTTTTAGCCGTCCTCCCCAGAACTAGCGTATGACAACACTGGCAAACAAAAGGAAGAGAGCGAGCCCCCAACACTGGGCTTAAATACTGAGCGCATATTTGAAGAAGTGGCGCACGTTTACACCGTAATCGCTGTCCCTTCACAGCCGTACGGGCACGCGCGAAGGGGCGCGTTCAACAACTGTTATACATACGTAGCCTCCAAACCGCTTGCAGAGTGTGCAGTGCGGGCCGCTACAAAGTTATAGATGCAAAAGCATTATATGTCCTACAAGGCAGAAAATCCAGCGCGATAAAGCGATGGTAACAAGAATCATTATCATCAGTGACGTCCTCATCGTTTTGTAAGGCTCAGTAGTCATACAGAAGATTGTAAATGGTATGTGTCTTGTATGGCCTCAGCGGTAATCCAGGAGGTAGAAAATAATATAAGAACGTTAATTAGTAGTAGTTACGAGTAATTAAAGTGAACATAGGTGAATTAGAGTTTTGAAGTAAAGCGAATAATAGTTCGAAAAATTTATATAAAGGTAAGGTAAAGTGAATAAAGGTGAATTAAATTTAATGAAGGTGAATTAAAGTGGATTAATGTGCATCAAGTTTGGCACAAATGAGATCCACGTGAATTAAGGTGAAATAAAGTAGATTAAGCTGCATTAAAGCGCAATAAGGGGGATTAAGCTTGGTACAAATTAGAGCAAAGTAGTTTAGGGCAGATTAAGGTGCATTAAAGTGTAGTAAAGTGGATTAGGTGGATTAAAGTGCATTGAGGTGGATTAAAGAGGATTCAGGTGGAATCCGGTTGGTACAAATTAGGGCAAGGTGGATTCAGGTGCATTAAGGTATAGTTGTGAACGACACGTGACAGTGTATATGACGTCATGTATCATGAACATAACTTGCCAATTAGAAAATTCATAATGCTTTCGCATTCAAATCATGCAAGGATGCTTAAGTGACTGTCAATTTTTTTTTCAACTTCTCTCGAAGCCGTACGAAACGCGGTTTTCGAGGAAGTGCGCCTCAGATCACTTGCGTCCCGTCGTTGCGGCTTATTCGTACGAGAATCCGCGCGCAGCCATGCGGCTGCAGCTTTACTTCATCGGCGCGTCGTCGTCCAGTAGGTAACGCACTACCGGCCTCAAGCTTGTAAGCTAAAATATGGAGAAGAAACTATTAAACGGTCTATCATGCTTCACATCAACTCGCAACACTGGGTTCACTGGCTATGAAGATTCGCTGCTAAGCACGAGGTCGTGGGTTCGATCAACACCATCTAGATAGCACGATGCCTGTTCCATGCGTCATGCCATTGGCCCAGAATTTTCATTGCCAAGGCTGATGTGGCGAAAGCGGTGACGTCAAAATCACTGTCGCCTGCTCTGGAGTAGCCGCAGTAGATTCTACGGCAATCGGGTCACTAGCATGACATCAAGGATCAGAGTGAAAAGACCTTGTGCTATCTATTATAGGTGGTGTTGGTTCGATGACCTGCCGCAGTGACCGCATTTCGATCGTGTCGGAATGCTGACACGACCGTGCGCTAAGCATTGCGTGCAGGTTCCAGAATCTGAAGTATCGTCTCAAATTATGTATAGCAACTCACTGTGGTGTCTGTTACGACCTTCGCATTTGAGTTCGGACTTTAAACATCACCAAGCATTAAACTTCGTGCTCGTGGCCTAGAACACTCCCGAAACATCCCATTTTCGCAGACGTTTGCAGGTGTCTCAACAACGCTTCTATACTTCTTAAACATAAATATTCGTCTTATTCGCTTGCAGTACGCAGACGTGGTCAGCTCGAACAACAAGAAGGTCTTCCCGGGTGATGTGCTCTTCCAGATCGACGGCGAATCAGTGGAGGGCATGTCGCGGCTGCAGGTTGACCAACTCCTGGGCGCTGGCAAGCCTGAAGTCACGCTGTCGGTGGCTCCCCTGTCGCCATTGCGCAAAAGGCGGTTTCTGATCTCCAAGTTGCAAGAGACAGGCCTGACCGACATTAACGTTCCATCGAAGTCTACGGCTGCTGATATAGACTGATTACTCTATTATTTCCCCTGTCCCCCGACAACTGAGTTCTCGCATGTGTATGACGACTGCGTTATTCTGCTTGGTGGAAAGCGCTTAAGTTATGAACACTTGTTTTAAACCATTGAACGATCTGGGACGCAAGCTTCCAATCATAGCGCTGTTGCTACTTTGGCGACATTTCGCCAGTGGTTATTTAAGGTATATCTAGAATATGTTTTGTAATTACGTCGGAGTTGAGCGGAACGCCTTTCTAATGTACCATATTAGGGTGGTTGGCGAATCCGCGAATTTATTGCCTGCTTATTGTGTTGCAATTTTGCATGCCGGAATCCTTCGTGTGGTTCCCGTCAACAAGAAAGTATGTGTGTGAGCTCGGAACCGGCTTCACACAAGAATGCAACTCTGTGTGATCAAATGCTTGATGGAGACGACTGTGTGACATGGACGAAATTTTGTAACCTGATAGTACCAGTGAGAATCCTGTGGATTACGATTTTCGTCTTCGCTATTTTCTTATGTATGCTGTCGAGCGAGATAAAAAATGTTTCTATTAGCGCGTAGCCCAGAGACGACGGCGTCATGTTTAGCTACAGAATATTGTAGAAAACGCATCCTTCCTGGGCCATTTTTGTATAGCGGGTATGTCTGTCACGTTTCTGACCTCTTGGTAGGCCAGTCCCGAAGATAGGGCAATCTGTAAGACCACTGGGCCACAGCTATGTGCCCCTGGGGTTACTGCGTACACGCCACGGCGCATGTGCCTTTGGGGTTAGTGGGTCGTTACTGGGTGTAATGACTATGCTGATGATGATTGTAACGACGACAATGACAATCATGGCGATGATAATCGCGATTATGATAACGATGGTAATTTTGAAGGAAAATTAAACGCTAGTTGACGCCGATGAAATGACGGCGCTCCAGCTCGGTTTTCTGAGTAAATTTACAGTTCACGCCCTCCAGTCTCGCCACACAGTAGATCTGGTGGACATTGACTTTCATGAACTTCAACTAGACGTTGAATCCCCTCCTAGCTTTTACTTTATTAGTCGGTTTACTCGCTGATGAGTGTGTTCTTTGAGAGATGAAAGAATTTACTGCACACGCGTATTCCACTTCCGCACGTTGCATGCTGCAATGGTCGGACGCATCTTATTGCTTAGCACATCATTTTTACTTCGTTGCAAAAGCAGCTCTCGCATTTGGCAATTTGATAAGCTGATGGCGATGTGATCAGTTTTGTAATGAACGTGCAAGTGCAGCAAGACTGCCCGTTTTAGGATATGGAAAATTTAAACGTGCTATGCTTAATAAATAGGCCAATCACGCATAACCTTAAATTCAAGGCATGTAAGTATGACACATTAAATAATGAAGTTCACCCACATAATAAAACCAGGGTACACAGGAAGTGCACAGGAAGCCGCATGAAGTCGGGCATAGATCCAAGAATATCGTGTCAAATAAAACGCACACAGCAAGCTCAGAAAACCTGAATAATGCTCAATATTTACCGAGAATATCGCTCGATTAGACACCCCTGGAGCCCCACTGGAGCATGGGTGGTAGAATAGGAGAGGTGGCCAAACAAGCTCCCCGGGCGCGTCACCACACCTCTTGAGTTTCTACAGCGGTTGACAGGTGCCGAAAGGGGCTTATAGGCTCAAAGACGCGCATCGCAAGCTTTCGCTGTGCTGTGAAAGGTCGTTTGTTATCGGAATATTTCTGGCTTTAAAGCGCTGTTTATGAATTTAATAATTTATAGAAGCTGTCTGCTGGCCTTGCCCTCAAAACTGTCTATGAAGCTCTATATGGAGATTAAAAATTTCTAATCGTCGCGGCTAATCGCTCCAAGACTAACACAGAGCGCCGTTTGCAAGGGACGCGCCTTTATTTTTCTGGAAGCATTAAAATTCTTACCGGCGAGTGTACAGCGTAAAAAAAAGTTGGTTTTCACGTCATTGTGGGTAACATTGCGCCTGTGGACGTAGCTGATTTATGATCACCTGGCTGTAACTAAATTTCACTGATGCGCGGTCACCAATTGTTTTGCTTTCTTTTTTGTTCAGCTCCAACTGTTCCAACTTTACAAAGTGAGCGGAAATACCCGTGCTGTCGTGCGCGCAACTTCGACAGAGAGCCAGAAATACACATATACAAGCGGATCGCCTATGCACGACTGCGAGGCGCGCGCAACGCTGTAATGCAGTCGGACAACGGAGGAAGCTAGCTGTCCTCCTCCTTTCAGGCGAGCACGCCCCTATACGAAATGATGGAGACTGCAAACGACGGGACTAGACGGACGTCGTTGTGTCTAGAGAGAGCGGCGCCGCCACGCCTTGGCGTTCGCGGCCTACCTTGGCCGGCCACTCTGAGCAAAGAGGAACAGAAACGGCGCTAAACACGCAGTAAGTGGTAGCCGTGGTGGCCGCTGTGGATGCGGTTCAGTGTACTTCACTTGGGATGCACACTGCAGACAGATCGCGCACGCTGAAGCTTGTGCGAGGAATATTACGGTGTTGCGGAAAGCGTCGATGAACTTTTACTTTTAAGTCAGCCTGTCGTCTCTCTAATTGAATCTTTTAGCAGTTGACGTGCTTGGAAACTGTCGATTTTCCAACCGAGCGTTTTTGATTATACATAATAGTATATATATAGATATATATATATATCTATATATATATATATATATATATATATATATATATATATATATATATATATATATATATATATATTGGCTAACAGAACAACAGTACTTTTGGAAAGACAGTAACTACTGTTTCTGCATAGTCGTACATGCTAATAAAGAGTTTCTTATTAATATTGTTATAAGCCAGAAGAAACAGATGTACTTGATCGTGAACATATATAAAGAATATTCGTTTCAAACGCGATTCATTTGACAATTGCGCATTAGTCACCGTATAGCTCTCAGAACCGATCTGTATCCTGAAAAATAAACAAATAAAACAGCCGAATAATGCAGAAAAAAGCGACGAGTCTGAAGTCGCGCGCAAATCCGCGGCGAAAAGTTCGTGTTAAGCGACGGTAACTATTCAGTGTGATTGAAGATCTATTTTTGGTGCATGACACTACGATGCGGAGCTCTCTCTCAAAAGTCAGAGAAGTAAAAATACAGTTTGAATGCTTGCGACGCCCGCCGGCTACATACTTTCAGGTTCGCGGAGAGGAGGAATCGGCCCAGACTACCCTTGCTGCCACCTTACGCAAAGTGGCGGCAACTCAAGAGCCATAGCGTATTATGCGGCGCATTGCCGGAGCGGTGCCGTTTCGCCACCTCTCCAACTCTACCACCGTGGGTGTAGCATCCCCAGCGTCGATGCGGTGGGTTACCAGTGATGTATGGCCAAGATGGAGTGACGAAAAATCAAGAACAACGCGCTAAGATGCTAACAAGCTGCGACGATCTTCGGATTGAGAAGGGGACAGGTCAATGTCAATCATACCGTCAAGGGGGTCGTGAAGCGTAGTACTCGTATCCGGGCGTGCCTGTGACGACTGTGGAGCATCGATAGTCAGGACCAGAGGGTCGCGTGCGCCTAAAAGTGATACGCTGAACGGGATGCCTTTGGGAAGAAATTGTGGGGTAAACACTCTCGGTTCTCCGCAACGTTCGCAACAGAGTAAGGGAGCGTAACACACCGGATAAAAAGAGCGTCGAGAGAAGGCTAGGTCACATGGTGACCGTGACAAACGGGCGGCTCTGGGGTCGACGTGACTTAGGTCGCTGTAGCTGTTTGCAGACAAACAAACTCGAAGACACAAGAGGCGAAGAAACGCGGTGGCGACAGGGTGTTGAGGTCAGGTATAGAAGGAAGTTGCAGCTGTAGAAGGCCAGATGAGGAGTCAACGAGAGCACAATGGGTGCTCAGCAAGTCCAGGGCGAAAATGACGTCAGGGGGCATTGTTGTAGAACGGCGAATAGAACGGAGGTCTGGTGGCCAGCTAAGCTCACAAGCCCAGTGCACATGCCAACGACGGCAGGTGTACCGCCATCGGCAATGCGAACGACCGACAACATGGCGGGTACAAGAACCTTGCGGAGACGACGAGAAAGGCGAGTGCTCACGACAGATAGTTGCGCCCCGGTGTGTATGGGCCCCGAAGCAGGCGTGCCATCCACTTCTACGTCCAGAAGGTTTCGTCGGGTAGCCAAGGTCAACACAGAATTTCCAGGTCGGTTGGCCAATGCAACATCACCTCTGGGAGCTGCACTGGTCAGTTTTCCGAAGATGGACGACGAGAGAGAGAGGGAGTAATATATGAAGGCAGGGATGTTAACCAGTCAATAGTCTGGTAGGCTATCCTACGCTGGGGGAAAAGAGAAGGGGAAGCGAGAGAAGTGAAAAAGAAGGTATGGATACGTGTACGGACAGCACTTGAGTTAAAGCCGCTCGCGCAAACCAGTTCTGAGAAAGCACAAAAGTGCCTTCACTGCCTTCTGAGCCGATGATCGGTCGGGACGGTGCTCCTGTCTGTTCACTCAGAGGACGATCATCTAATTTCCTCAATGTGTTGGACAAAGATTGGCTTTGTGCTTGAAATTCAGGACAATGGCACAACAAGTGGTCAATGTTCTCCTCGCATCCGCAAACATCGCATGCAGGACTATCAGCCATTCCAATTAGCGCAGAGTAGGCATTCGTGAAGACGACGAGGGTATTGTGACGGTGAGCAACGGGGGAGCGGAAAGCGAGAACGCCGGTTCTGTGGGGATGGCGAGTGGTCGTGGCGTGGAGTCGGGGCGGGAACATCAGGGTGCGGTGGGTCATTGCGCGCACGACATGAAAAGGACCGACTGTCTTCCGAGCGCTAAGTGTACGCGGTGCGAGCTGACGACGGCCGGCGGCAGCAGCGACAGTGGCGGGAAATATGGCCTATTTCATTGCAAGTGAAGCATATTGGCCGGTCATCACGCGAGCGCCACTGGTTTGGATCGTGGAATGCGGTATAGGTCCCGCATAGCTCCTGCTTTGGCCCGATAGAGGGCCCAAGCAGGAGGGGTAAAATTACATAAATATATATCCAAGCAACGCGTACAAATATTAGTGTATATCGGGATCGCATACCTAGCAACAAAAAAATAGCAATAAATGTAAAAGCAGAAAAGTGAAAAGGAAGACGGCCGCAGGCGGTCACACTAAGACTTCTGCAAACGAACTCCTACCCAAATTCGGCGTCCCTTAATAGCATATATCCCGAGATTTATCCGAATTATTCTTTCGTGGCCTGTGGTGAGGTAGCTACGTTGCCTCATATGCTCTGGGAGTGCGGGTCACTGGGCCCGAAGTTCACCAAGGAAGAGTAGGACGCGCTCCTGCGAAGTCCCGTCTTTGAGGACCAAATCCTGGCCGTCCAGCACGCCCGCGATTGGGCGGGCAGACTAGATCTGTCAGTCCCGTTGTGGGATTAGCCGGGTGCGCGTTTTATCGCGCTTTGCTGGACCAAATAAAAGTTTATTCACTCACTCACTCACTAGCCGTACAAATATTAGCAAATAGCAAAATCAAGTGCAGGGCAATGAAGCGTACCACTCAACACAATGATATATAAGGTTGTTTACGCACTTGAAACACAACCAAATTACCAAAAACGTGTCACGCACATAGATACAAGCAAAAAACATTTCATGGAGCGGTTACTGCAGCTGACGAAACATAGGAATAACGACCATGAGAAACCTAATAAGTGTAGGTATAAATTCACAGTATATTAATGCCAGTGATGTCAAAGAATGATATGTTCTAAAAATTCAGCATTAGATATCTGTGAAAGCGATAGGTTGTTCGAATCAGTTATGGTGTTATAGATGAATGCCTGATCGTCGATACTGCCGGGAGGGACTCGTCTTAAGAACGGGCCTGGGAAACAGATAGAGACGCGGCCTCAACCTCACGCCGCACAAGACGCAGCAAGCTGTTGGTACCGGCCGGCTGCACGTCCTCACACGTTGAGGCAACGACGGTGTTAGGGAGCCGCACGAATTGTTGCTTGACATGGAGGGCAAGAAAGAAAGAGGGCAAAGAAAAAGCGGGCAAGCTTCAAAATTCTTGTTTTGGCAGTAGATTTATGTGCTTCTCAATTACCGTATGATACAGGCTCTATATATCTTAAGTGCATTGGCTAATAGGTATGTTTTTAAGCTACACTGAAACGCCAACAGAAATGCCGATAGGTTTCGACTGTCCTCACTATAGGAAAAGGAGGATGACATGCCTCTGCAATTAGTAAACTGAATGTTGCTCGAGCAGTGCTTTAACGTGCACTACGGCTCTTAGCTATTAACGTTGAAGGCGATCTTGAGATGAGTGATAGAAAGTTTCACCATTTAGATGTGGTGACGAATATGCTGCTTTCTGTTTATTACGAGGAGCAAAACGAGAACCAGGTGAAAGCAGGAGCTAACGTTTCGACAAGTGCACTTGTCTTCTTCAAGGCGACATATGCTTTCCTCGCCACAGTATATATATGTAGGGTCCTTCGAAAGGGGAGAGGGCGTAAAGCGGGTGGGTGCGGCAACGAGCGAAGGACTATTTATCTGTTTAATAGTCATATTACGAAGCTTTAGTGGCGATGGAACTGACCTTTTCTATGCTGTTCCCGCAGCGCGGCGAATGACGTCTATTACTGGCCGAACTCGTTCTTCAAGGCTGTAATTATGAGAGGAGAGTTCTTTATCTAGTGTAACGCCGAGAAATATGAGCTTTTTTTACTATGTACAAGCGTTGTACCACAAGGAACAGCTGAAAGTCGCTTACATGCCGCTTCTAGAAAGGCACTATAGCCGTTTTAATGAAGGAAATTTGCATTCCTCTTGCGTTTGCAATTTATCCACAACGTTGACGCATTCCTGCAACGTTGCTTGAACAATGCCGATGCATGGACCAGACGTGGAAACACAGGTATCGTCTACGTATATAGAGTAATGTAGTGCAGGCGTTTTTTTTTTCACCCTTGTTCCCTGTACCAGGTATATTAGAGCATTTCCGCCTGGCTCTAAGACTACAAGCTGTTGAGAATGTGACGTGTCATGGTAAGAAGATGGTGACAGGGTGACCACAATGTACGCATTTTTTCTTTTCGTTTTGCACAGTAGGAAAAAAGAAATGTGAGATACTATGCGGATGTCCGAAAAATTTAATGCAAGAACAAGCATCTTCTTTAAGGAAGTATCAAAGTGAGAATAAAAATAAAACAAAAAAAGGCTTCGCTGCGCTCATCGTAAGTTACCAACGGGTGTTAGGTGATGGGCTAAATAATTCTCCTAATCAAATGGTGGTTTTGGCTCATAAAACCCCATAATTAAATTAAATAAATAATTCAGGCTGACGATAATTTTCACATGCGAGATTCTCGGGCTGGACAACAATTTTGTCGCGCTATAGCGTCACTGCGAGTTCACTTGAATTACGTTGCCAGCTGGGCGCAGTCCCTTTTCGAGTGAGATAATAGAAATAATTAGGTCACGTGGTATGCTGTTTTGTTGAACTTGACGCTCTGTGAAAGATGAGAGGCTCCTAAAAATCCGAAATGCATACACAATTATGGAGATAACAGACATGATATTAACCTCGTAATTAAAAAGTTCGTAAACAAGACAGAAAGTGTGTGAGCACGACGCGAACGCATGTGAGGTCAAATGCTAGGTCGCATAGGCTCTTTTAGTTAAGCAGGAAAACGACACGAGCTTTGCCATGTTTAGTTGACGTGTGACCCTCGTTATTTTTTGTTGGTGCGACATACTCATAATTAGCAAAATTGTAAACTAACAGAAATAACATGCTGGCTTCAAAAATTGTTGCAGCGTAACTAGCATCCAGATCCGTGCACTTTCTCGCAGGCATTCTACACAGCTCAAAGTTTCCAAGGGCCCCCTCCGATTGCGCGCACAGCACTCAAAGACTTCCGAAAATCAACAACACGTATCGCCATAGGCACGCCAGTGAGCACACACATTCGGTGGTAATAGAAAAAAAATATATATATCTTGCCACCGTTTTGAAACTCAAGCGTTGTTCGTCGTGTGTTCTTTCAAGCGTTCGTCCCGTGTCGCGCTGTTCCTGTTTTTATTCTCAGGATGAACCAACCAGCCGCATTCAACCCACTGCTAAGCGTTGTGCCATTGGCTACCTTTGCGGGCGAATCACGTTCCTTAGTAATCTTGCTTGATCTCCGTAACTGGAGCGTATTGACGTGCCGTCGATCGATGTCTTCATCAGTATACAGAGATTTAAAAAGCTAATGACATAACAGTGATCGTATTGTTCTGAGAGCAGTAAGATGGAACGTGATGTACGAAGTTTAGAATACAAAAAGCGGCAATTCTTCCCGACACTGCATTTTCATTCCCCTTCGTCAATTGTCAAGCCAATTTAAACCACCTCCCTCCACACAATGGGTCCCGTGAATAGCGTCATTCATTGATTGTGTTTTGTTTTCGTCAAAAGAATAAAAGTTCGTAACACAAACGGGTTTCGCTTATTGTGTGCGCATGTCGAGAGAGACATCAGCTCGAGCGCCAGTTTCGTATTTCTGCCAGCGAAAGTTTGCCCTATTCACGCCAGACAATACCAGATCCCGTTGCGTGTCCCCGATGGGAAATTCAAAGCGTGCTGATCTATACTCATTTGCCTTCAATAGTTCGCGAAATACGAGCAGACGAGTCAACCTAGGGACGCAAAAAAATTGAATCACAGAATGCGACATCCAGGGATGAGTGAAGCCAAAAGCGGCTTCTCACACATTTACCCATTTTTGCTAAAACTTCTTCGCCATTCGCACTTGTTCTTGCCTTAATAGATTCGATTGCGTAATCATTCGGAGGCACTCTCGGTTTCCAAAAGCGGGTATTTTGTGCGTCAGACCTTTGTATTTGTTTAGTGCATTGCCGTACTGAGATGTCATTTATTAAACTGGCGCCAAAAGAAAGTTGAGATTCTCGTCGCGACAGTGGTCCCATTCGCGTTTCAGTCGTAAATATCCGGCACGAAAAACCTCCACAAAGCGTGGCAGGCGCTCTGCAATACGTCATGCTACATCGATGGGCTCTTCACACGAAAGAAGCAGATGGCGCTTTGTGCGTTTGCACGATAGTACTATCGTTTTCGTTCCTTATTAGTTGTATACTACGCTGTCGAAGGCTTAAACAAGAATACGATGCGGTAACTTGTGGAATAGAAATATTTAAGCGGCAGCGAAAGTCCAGAGCAAGATTGCGTCGGCTTCGAAACCACAAGAAAGAGCAAGAAAGTGCGGCAAATAACAACCATCGAACAATCGAAGGACTGGCGTAATGTCCTTTTACATCTCCGTGGCGCAGCCGGGCTAGGGCCGTGTCTGTGTACCAGTCGCTCGCTTCAGGGCAGGGCAATGGCAGTGCACAAGAGCCACACCACGTGCTTTTTTTTTGTATTTCGCGGGCTTCTTTGGCACGCGGCAAAACGAAGTACGTGATACGTATCATGTAGGAAACAATTTATTATGCGGTTCTTTAAGGCTCTCTACAACTCTGCGAGTCACACTTGCGCTCTTAAGCCATTAATTTAAAAGGTTGCCCAATTGAATTGAATTAGATTATTAGTTAGGACGGAAATAAGAATAGCCTGGGTTACTCCGGCCTATTGTCAACACTATATACGGCCCGTTCAATTCGCGTCCTAAGTGTCTTTCATTTTTGAAGTCTTAGCTCAAGTTACGTGGGACAACCTGTATAGCGATCCCCCTTTTGCATGTTTGTTTGGTCGTTACGAGTAGGAAGCACACCACCTACTCCAATAGTGCCCGAATCAAGCATCACTGGACAGGCTGCTTCGAGACCAAAATCTGGACGTATTTGACATAAATCGGCTATTTTCACATGTCAGTGCGCTCTGTCCATGATGCTGAAAAGCACAGCCGCATAAATAATTAATCGCACAAGAACTGAACATTAAAAATATCATTTTTTTGTATCTACGATTTCTTGTATAAGAAGCCCGTATGCACTTAGTGCAACAGTGGTGCTTCATATATATATATATATATATATATATATATATATATATATATATATATATATATATATATATATATATATATATATATATATATATGTTTTTTCTAGCGGGAGTTACTTGAAGTTATTGCTCCTCTCTGCCCCCTGGGGCCGAAGCTAAGTGCATCTAATTAAAAACTTTTCAAGTTACCTTGTGTGACATTAGTAATCTAAACGCAAGAAAAACTTATGCGCATTGGTTTCCGCATAAGCGTGTATTTTTTCGTAACTAATCGGCCATGGAATCGGTTCACTAGCCAATAGAATATATTGTTTTTCATTCAAACTGCACCATCTGTATTTTCTTTAAGATTGTATTTACGTGCCATGACAGCGCTATCTCTCATTTATGTCATACTTTCTTTACTTGCTCTTTCTGTACTGTTTCCTTTTTTCACGGTAATCTTGATTTACATGTTCTTTCTCTTTGTCAGCTGCTCTTTGCTATGCACAGAAATGAGGTCTCGTCAACTAACATATCGCTTTTCACCTCAGATACCCGGCAGAAGTATCGTACTGCCGATGCTCAAAACGCAGTGGGCCCCTTGTAATCATCTGACTGAAAAAATACTTTATTATTATTATTATTATTATTATTATTATTATTATTATTATTATTATTATTATTATTATTATTATTATTATTATTGTTGTTGTTGTTGTCGTCGTCGTCGTCGTCGTCGTCGTTGTTGTTGTTGCAATAGCAATTATATGGACACTCCAGGTACATTTCTGCCGTCGCCGTCGCCGTGAGGTTCCGTATGAGTGAAAGCGTGTGAAGGTGAGCCGGCGAACGCGTTCTTCTCCAGCGGCTGCTACAGTGCCTCGATGTCCTCCTTGCCCGCCACTCCGTACAGAGTGGAGACAACCGCAGTATCTAGTGTCTATTACGGCTTTGGCCACGCGAATCACGGATGCCGTAGTAGACGAGTTTGGCGGACGCCGTAGGGACGCGTTGCCGTCGCTCGTGTGTCTTGAAAGAGGTCTGCGACGTGGCTAAAGTACGCGCCCGAGCGTGCCTCATCTTCAACGCGATCTGCGATGTTTGCATAGTGTGTGTAGTGCAGATAGCTTAGTAGGCGCTGTGCTTTCGACGTTTCGTACGCGTTGAAGCGACATATGCCCGGAGGTCAATTGGCTCGCGGTTGCTGCCACGATTCCTAACTCCGACGTTTTCACAGGTAGTTTCCGCTGTCATCGAGCGACGTGTGTTCATGTTTACCTATGCGCGCGTGACACCGTGCTGGTTACTTTATTTAAAACACATTGATGGGCTGGTTGGTTCGAATCCTTGGTGCAATGTGTAAGCGTGCCTGAACAAGGATTTAGAAAGTAGCAGGCACACAAAGACGGCACTGTCTCCATGTGTTTGTTTCTTTCTATGTCCTCGTTGAGTCACGCTTACGGATTCTATCATTGTTTATTTAGTTAGTAAAAGAGTGTTTACAAGTTTTTAGGGCCTATAAAACTACTATCCTCACTTCGTACAGCTATCTACTGATTTGCTATCGCAATCGGTGCTTCGCCTTTCTGGCGGAACTGCGAATTGTTTATTATTATTATAAAAAGCAACTGAATGCCAAATGAGTTAGCATCCAACGTTGTCTGTGGCCCACTGGTGAGACGCGTGGGTGAATTAAGCCCGGCAAGGGGCGATAAGGTGCGCAGCAGTCTCTCCGAAGTGTCACCATTCCTATTTCTTTCGGACTTCTTAATTAATAGCCCGGATGTGTCCTGCCACTCCGTAAGTTTTACTCTATGAAACATTCCTCTCAGCTAATCGCCAAGTGCAGCTGTAAAAAAAATGCCTCCATTGTTCTCTAGCATATCAAACTACGCCGTTTTGTTATTACATCACAAGTTATTTCTACACTTGTAAGCACTCGTGCGAAGTACAAGAAGACAGCTATACCATTAAGAAAAATCACATGCCAGTTAACTTATTCATGTCTCGCTCCTCTTAGTTTCATCTCGGAGGTTGTGCTGCACTAAAGTTTTCCGGAAAAGCTAGCTGGAGTACGTTCGTTACTCTTAAATTTACGCCTCCTAACCCGCCTTCACTTAAAAGCTTTCCCGGCTTCTAAATTGCAAGAGATTTCAATAATTGCGGGAGTGCAAGGGCAAAGCCAGATCACGTCGTTCAAGCTGAATTTCCAGGATGACACCAGTTTCGAGATATTGTTTCCCAAAGTATAGAATGAAATACATGGGCGTTCCGGTTACTTTTGTGCTTCAGTGCCTCAAAGAGAACTTAAGTTTCTTTCCCTCTTCCCCTTCCCCCAACGCCCAGTAGCTGGCAGGTCGACCTCTCTGCATTTCGTATCATTAAACTTCTCTCTCTCTCTCTCTCTCTCTTGATAAAAATGTAAGTATAACAACACTGCCTTTTTACGGCAAGTTTTATGGCGCATATCTCCAAACTGGCGTCATTATGGAAGTTCATTCCAAGTGGATACGCCTTTCAAATTCACCGGATACAATTCGTAAATTGCAATATGGGCGTAAAGTAACTAGTAGAAGTAATAATTAGTGGATTTCTCGTGCAGATAATGTCTGCCTCTCTGAATAGCCCGTCGCAGGTAACATAATTACAGTTCTTGAGCTGGATTATCCTTAAATGTGTTATAAAACTTAAACATTACCGCCCTGTATATTAGCTTATAACAACAATGCTAAGATCGTGTGCTGCTTGTTGTACTTACAAGTATAGTTAAGAACTTTGTTATGTTCTAGCTATATTTTCTTATTATGTTGCACGCACTAATGAGAGTAACCAGAAATTCTTGCAACTTCGGGGAGGTGTTTCCAAACTTACGAGAAATACTCTAAAGAGCAAGAAGCAGGAGGTAAAGAGAGAGAGTTCTAAGAGAAGTAAGAAGAGGGGAAGTCAGTGAGCAAAAAAAAAAAAAAGTGCTTGCTGTCCGGTTCATTTGGGAAAGGGGAGGCTGACACGGCAGTTCGAATCATGCAAATGCATCAAGTAGGTCAGGTAACGTCCATCGATTTCCAAATGTTACCGCACTAGGCGTTTGTCTTCAGGAATTAAAAGAACGTCCCATTTGTTTCCTGATGTGATTGCTGATAAGGCTTGCATTCTAATATATTCTGGTGCCGCAAGCAAATAGCTGTATGGACGAGTTATAATAGTACCGATCCAGTGACTGTTACCTCTACTTAAAGAGCGATATTCGCAAGAAATGGTTTCGACGACCACGGTAATCAAACTGCAGCCTCGCGGTGCATTAGAACATATTTATAAAATTGAAGTAAAGCATGCTGCAATTTTCAAAGCTGAGCCAAGCGTTGCCAGGTTGAATATTTAATTTCATTTGATTGATTTACTATGTTAAGTCATTAGGGAGTGGCAAATGTTCGGTGAAAACGTAACATCTCCATTTTTTCGCGCCGACGAAAGGTACAAAAGTTTACTAACATAAACAACATAAACACTAACATAAACACTAACATAAAAAATTCGTTGCTAGCTCATATGCTTACAGAATCCAATTAGTAGGTCGGCGACAGATGCGTTACTGTTACTAATCTTCTACTCAGTACTCACAAAATCCAAAATGTACTTTTTACGCCATTTGCGATGCTCCATGATCTAGGTTCATATACAATAAATATTTTGTTCTTAAACAAATTTTGTAGAGAATATGGCACAGCAAGAGACGTTTAGTTTCACCCATTTTCTTTTCTTCACTCTCTACAAAATACCGGAGCCTTGACCCAGGCACGCTTCCCGCCTTTCATCTCGCAGTCCTGTACCATACTACTACTGTAAAAAAAAACTGACAAAATTATTCTATGGCCGTTCATATCTAAAGCATTCTGGTTAGCTGAACAGGAAAGGCAGGACACATTGCCTTCTGAGAAAACAGAGTTGTGACTGTGTTCAATTTTACAGGTGCATAGCAAGAGTGTGTGTCGAATAAATCAAGTTTAGGGTCGTATTTAGGAATACATATGCTCAAGTGTGCGTGTTCAAAGTAGTGTCCTTGAGAAGCCTCCAAAATATAACAGAGCCAAATCGTGTGCCCTCTTTTTGTCACAGCTTATTCTGACATCGCACTGGCGCAGTTGTCTTCCCACCGTTTATGCTGACCTCGTTTGATGTGGGGCACTGGTGACGAGACCCGTAGACATTGAGGGATTGCAGAGCCTGCTTGCTACGTCATGCCACTCCGGCGATGAGCCCATCCATCATTGGTGGAAATTTTGGCGCAGTCGCATCTGCTCAGAGATGTCTTACGTCTGCAAGAAACGAAAACGGATAAAGGGTTGACGTCTGAAGAGCTCGGAACAGATCTTTTATGAGTTGTGCAGGTCAACGACTCATCTTCATAATTTTACACTACTTATTGAAAAGAAAACAGAGATAGTTCAGATACTTTAGGATGAATTGCCGAAACATTAAAAGGCGCCGAAGCCACCTATTACGCATCTGCACACATTTCAAATAAACACGTGCGTTGTGTACAGAACAGTCACCTTCCGCGAATACGGAGCGCTGCCAACCATGGGGGAAACGAGAACATAAAAAAAAGTGCTTACGTGCTCCTCCTCGGGCTTTCACGGTTTTTACATGGGACTTAGTGACGTCAACAAAGGCATGGTTGTGACGTCACCTGAATAAAATCTGTCGATTGGAGCTATACTGAGAGACGAGAGCCGTCAGTTAATATCCATCTGCTAGAGCACGCCTTGTCCATGGCGTTCACCGCCACGTTCTTCATTATCGTTTCGCTCGTGTATCCTATTTAACTCTGCGTGCGTGGCAGCAAATGCGGCTAGCGGAAAAGCGCAAGCTCCTGGTAACCTCAAAGTGATGTTATTTTCCCACAAACACTCCCATGTGACATTTGGTAATAAACACTGACACTGTAATGTTTACGTGGCTCCTGGAGAAGAACGTGGTGGATGGCACCCGTCGTGAGTGCATCGAAAGGTGGTGAAACAACTCCTCGCCTTTAAGCAAAATTGAACAAGGGCAAAAACGGACGCTGACGTGAAGATCAAAACTTAGTTTTTGAGTTTAACATTTCTCGCAAATAAAGGTTCTCGTGCAGCGTGCACTTAAGAGATCCTTGTTTGCGAAGTGTTCACATAGAGCCTACATGAAGATTGCTCCACTCACGTCTAAAAAATGTAGATAGACGTGCCAATAATAACTTTAAGTCTATACGCCTTCCAAGTGTGCACGGACGTAACTAAGCTGAGTTCTTTTTTTTTTTTTGTACAGTCAAGCAGCAATGAAATGAATCTGAGGCGATCGCATGTCTTCACGTTTTTTTCTTCTAGTTGCAGCGCATGCAGTCAGAACCACGATGTTTAGAATAGGCAGGCAGATGCTTTAACGAACTACCAGATGACACCACGTGCATGTGACGTGGTGTTAGCTAAGAACGTCAGGTTGTTGCTTAGAGTTTAATTACCACGTTAACAATTTCCCAAGCTTAATGCGCTGCGTTGGAAGAACTCGCAACGCCTATAATGGCCGGCGATAAATTTTACAATATAAGCAAACGCTTAATCGCCCATTGGCAATGACGGGAGCAGCAGTGTTACAGGCGTTTCCCCATATTTCTATTATTGTGCCGCCAAAACGTTTTCCTGTAGCAGGCACAGATGCAGATTGTCGCAAGAGTAAAAAATACATGATGTTTGAGTTACATTTTGCAATACCCGAAAAGTATTGTCCATTTTCCACATGAGCCATTCAATTTTTTGCAGCTTTATAATTGATTACCATGGACAAATTAATGTTTAAGCATCGTCCTAAACAATATACCTTCAATATGAAAGTAGTACAGTGCCCTGACAGATAGCTCATATTCTTTTTTGCGTGAACATATATTTTGCTGGTTCACTTTATCAGCCCTCAAAGCAAGAGTCGAGAAATTTTACTAAAAGCTATGTGGGTCGACCGTTACATGAAGCCTACTTCAGTGCACTTAATCAAAAGTTGTCTGTGTTTCGGGTGCGCAGTTATTTTTCGCGTCGATTTTCTCTAATCGTGAACCCAGCTTCGTGATAAATTGTCTGGTGTGTAGAGAGATGGAGAGAAAGAAAAGGGAGAGAGGCTCTTTAAATATAATCTTGGAAAGCTTAGCCGGCGTGGCATGCCTAACGTGCTATTCCAGCTTGGTACGGTGCAAATTGAAACGATGCGCACATTTCACAACACAGCTGCACAGAATACACAAAACACACCACCACACTCAGAAGTGTGTGTAAGCGCTTGTATGGTCGCTTACCTACATTTTTAGGGTATTGCAAAACTGCAGTGGGCTGGTTCTGAAGGTCACTGTAGCAGACGGCTCCGGGTTAATTTTAAATATGTGGTGTTCATTTACATGTACTGAAAGCATCGTGCGCGAAGGTTATTGGATACTGCGCAACATCAAATTGTTGCCGCCGGGGCCCGAAATCGAAGCCGTGGCCTCGTGCTCTGCAGCTCAACACCATAGCCGCTCAGCCAGCATAGCAAGTCAGAGCTTCGCAAATTCTTGAGTAAAAATTGCCTTATTTCTCCAGTCTCCCTATTTAATCTAGCATTACAACATCATTACGTTCACTGCCGGGTCAACAAAAACTCACAATAGGTCGACGCCGTGAGCGCATCTCAAAGTTTCTCAAAGCAGCTTTAGCTGTGAAACAGCCAAAACTGACACAAAAACAGGCTAATTAGTTTTGCTGCACCGGATAAGCCTCTCAGTAAGTAAGCCACGGCCTTGTGACGACAAATGCGCGGTGCAACGTATATGTCGGTTTTAAAACTATGGAATTCCAAGGTTCACGCCAGCACTGAAACTGGAGCAAAATGAATGAAAAAAATGTAAGCTGCGTTCTCCGCATTTGCCCACACGTGCCGAGACGTCCTGCTACGATCTACGCTGCGAGCCACCTAAAAAACTGGTAATCGCAGTCACGCGGCAATTACGCCGAACCTCTGCGTTTCGAACAAAGTTTGCCTCCAGTAAAGACTTCTCTGACGAAACTCTTGCATAAAGCTTCTAGTTAGCCTAGTCGTGAGCGGCAGAAAAGTTGCACAAGAAAGTTAAAACAATTTTGCACTTGCAGTTTCTGGCGCTTCTTGGTACCGTCTAACTGGTTAACTTTTTCAACGCCAGTTCGGACTATGCGAGTTGCGGACGCAGATAACATTAAGCGGTTCACGCTCGAACAAAGAAGCAACCAGCACTGGCGCAAATTAGGAGAAGCTGCGAATACGTGTATCCTGCACTGCCAACCATGCTGCGTTTGTTCCTGGGACACACGCACATGAATTAAGGCACTTAATCACACAAACCTTGCTAGTATTGCATGGGATTCCCTTGATAACATTGCTGATACAACTCACGCAGAGGTGCTGCTTGATCTATGTTTTAATCTTGGCCTTACACAAATCATACGAGAGCCAACACGTGTTACTGCAAAAAGCAGGAATGTACTCGATTTGACGTTTGTGAGTGATGCTATCGCAGAAGACAGTGTTTCATGGGAAGTTGTCGACGGCATATCGGACCACAAAGCTACTAAATGTTTGTTACTGTTAGGCGCACCTCTGCCTACCGAAAAAGTGAGTACACGAATTTTGGACTGGGCGAATGCCGACGACGTCAGCGTTCTTGATTATCTAGATCACTCTTACTCCACTGTTAGATCGTTCTCGAATGATCATACAGTTTCAGTAGATAGATTATGGTCAATATTTGAAAGAATCATTCAGCACTGCTTATCAAAATGTATTCCACAAAGGTCAAACCAGTACGTAAGACAAACCCTTGGATAACAAGAAACATAGTACAACTAAAGCGAAAAATTGCCAGATTAAGGAAACTGAGAAATACACTACCGCTACCAGGTTACACTACTAAAATACGGGAAAACTCCCTGGCACTAAAGTCAAACGTAAAAAAGGCAAAAGATGAATACATGAATGTCACCTTAAGTAATTTTATCAAAACATCTCCGTCTAGGTTTTGGCGATACCTTAATTCGAAGTCACTTCAGACCAGTAATCCATCACCAACTGAAGCTATGGCAATGGCTACAGAGTTCAATGAATACTTTATTTCAGTATTTACACAAGACAACGGTAAACAACCCAACCTCCAATCTCTTCCTAGCTACTCAGCAAATCTAGACTACTTAATCTTAACCGAATCGGGAATTTTTTCCCTCTTACTTGAAACAGACCCAAAAAAATCCTGTGGTCCTGACAACATGCCAAATGTATTTTTGAAGCGCTACGCGGAATGGATGTCCAAGTTCTTGCTGATTATTTTTTTAAGATCATCGCAAATGGACGAGGTTCCGATGAAATGGAAAACTGCTAAGGTTATCCCTATACATAAATCCGGTGACGTTACCAGCAAATCAAATTACCGACCAATCTCGCTTACTTTTACGGCCGGCAAAATCCTTGAACATATAGTCCTAAAACACATAGTTGCATTCGTAGAAAAAAATAATTTAATCGTCCCTAATCAGCGTGGCTTTAGAAAAGGACTGTCTACGACTACTCAAATGATTGAGACAATCCACGACTTAGCGTTTAGAATGGACAAATGCAGTCAAACCAATATGATATTCCTAGATCTATCTAAAGCATTCGATCGAGTTTCCCATCCAAAGTTACATCAGAAACTTATCCACTACCTCGGTAATAACAACATCACCAAGTGGATAAAAAGTTATCTTGCAGGTCGACGTCAATATGTACGTTTCAGACTACTCTTCGGATTGCGTCGATGTGCTATCTGGCGTCCCACAAGGAGCCATTTCAGCTCCTATCCTCTTTCTTCTTTTTATCAATGATTTACACATTAATACTTACGCAACAGTAACAATGTTTGCAGATGACTGTGTTATCTACAAGGAAATAACCTGTCGTGATGACCAGATAACTCTAAACAGTGCACTTGAAAATATAACATAATGGTGCCAAACGTGGCAGATGGTGATTAACACAGAAAAAACAGTTTGTATGACATTGACGAATAAAAGAGCGCCCATGAACTACCCGTATTATTTACAAGGACAGATCGTAAAGAAAGTAGAAGAGTATAGAAATTTAGGCGTCATAATTTTATCACATCTTAAATGGGACAAGCTGGTAACATATATTGTTTATAAATCTCTGGCAGTTCTATACTCGTTAAGACGCTCACTTAGATCCGCATCAATAGATACTAAACGCTTAGCATACCTGTCACTAGTTCGCTCTATACTGGAATATGTAATAGTATGTTGGTTTCCCTTCCGTAACCAGTACATAGCAAAATTGGAGAGCGTACAAAGGAAAGCGATTAGATTTATTTTTAATAAGTATCGCCGTCTTTACTCCTCCACAGAACTATTAAGGCAAGCTGAACTTCCCACTATGCAAAATTGAGCTCGACTACTTCATCTTAAGTTTCTTTTCCTTCTTCTTAATGGCAGTATGAAAATCAATGCGAGTGACTACTTGCTACAGACGGATACACGTAGTTCTCGAACAAAACACACCAAGCACTTAACAGAATACAGATTTCACAACGACATATTCAGGTACTCCTTTTTTCCACATGCAATCCGTGAAGGGAACCTGTTGCCTGATCCCCTTGTTACCTGCACATCACTTGAAACTTTTATCGCCAAGCTATCAAACAATGCTCTGTAGCTACGATCTGAAGGTAGGCGAGCTGCGTCATACAATGGCGTTCTGATTCACTTCTCAGTGTCTTGTATTCTGCCCTGATATAAATACCTGCTGAATCTTGTCTCTTGCGCATTGCACATCCAAAATATTTACATTTTCTTTCTTTGTTCTTCTGTGTGCTAAACGTTCCAACATGGCGTTTACTACCATTTTTCCCCGCTTCTGTTATAGAAATTGTATAATGATTATACAGTGCATATGTACTGTCTTGTTGACCCAAACTTATCTATGTCCGCGCCTACCTGAATTGTGTTCTCTTGAATACGTATCCTGCCCCTTTCCTGCAACAGCCTCAAATGTGAGGCTAGCAGTATGTTCAAATAAATAAATAAAAATTATATAAATAAAACATTTGTGAGCAGATTCATACCCACATTCTCTTTATTGTTGGTTTACTTATAGCTGTGCTTTGATGACTAAAGCCACGTGCGCACGAGCTCGCATGACTACTTCCTCATTCTGACCGCTCGCGAAAGAACGAAAGATATTGTATCCATATGAAAGACATACAGTCTACAAAACTGCGAACCGAAAGAAAGGGGGAAAGGGCGGGGCAGCCAGTCAATTATTCAATCTACGTAGGTTTCGCGCGATCGGCCAAGGCATGCTGAATATGCCTGTTCTCAGTTTACCTAAACTGCCGTCATGTGCTTGAGACAACGAGCGCCACAGAAGGTTTAGTTTCAGCGTGGATCCACCTTGTACAGCAGAGTTGTTCAAGTGTCTACATAGCCAGATACTGGCGGAATCCGCAACGGGATATCTTCCTTTTTCCTACCCTAAAAAGGAAGGTTCGTGTCAGTAGAGTTCTTGCCTATTATTATTATTTGATTTGAAACCATATGTACATTCGACGAGAAAGCGAAAGTGAGTAGCAGGCTGGGAACTGTCACCGGAAGGGGCACGACACCTGCCTACACTTCAGAAAGCTGGCGACAGAAACACAGAAATGGAAGATAGGAAGGAAAGGAGGAAAAAAGAGAGAGAAAATAAAAGGACAAGTCTAAAGGAATAAAGTAGAACACATAGTACAGGTCATACGCAGTAGGGCCGGTCATTGAAGGTCACGCTACTACAGACTGTCAAATAAATGAAGTAGTGTCGGAGCTACAAACGTGAACCTAAGTTAGCGAATTCTAGAAAAGTAAGTAGAACGCGATGAGCCTGATCGGCGTCGAGACACACAACCACTCGCATACAAGGAGGAGGAGGAGGAGGAGAAACATTTATTTAAAAAAGAAAGAAAGGACAAGCAGGTGTCTTTCTGCTTGTGCAGGAGGCGCCCTTAGTCCAGGGCTCCTGCGGCTCTTGCTTTCTCCCGGGCCCGTCGCACCAGTTGCTGCTGATTACGAGGGTCCGAACTAGTCAGCACGGACTCCCACTGCTCGGGTGTGGGGTTGGGTATTTGCGGGGCCGCCTTCACGTTGGGGCACGCCCATGTGGTGTGATATAGGGAAGCGTAATCATTACAAAGGGGACATTTGTATGAATATAGTGCGGAGTGTATTGCGTGTAGCCTGCTTAAATGGGGGTATGTATTGGTTTGTAGTTGTCGCCATGTTACGGCGTCTTCACGTCAGAGGGTCTTGTGTGGAGGTGGGTATTGCGTCAGTTCAATCTGTGGCGTTGTAGTATGGCGTTGCATTGTAAAGGTACGGGCTCCATGGATGCGGCCTCTTGTGGCGCCCGGGAGGCATGAGTTCGGGCTACAGCGTGCACACGCTTATTTCCACGGAGGGACTCGTGTCCTGGAGTCCACACTATTTAAACGTCCAGGAATTGGGAAGCTTGTTTGAGGAGCCGGTGGGCAATTGAAGATATTCTGCCTCTCACGTAGCTACGGCAAGCTGCCTAGGAGTTAGTAATAATTGTGACGTACTCGTTGGTCGGACTAGAGGTGATGGCCAAGGCGATGGCTGTCTCCTCCGCTACGAGGGCGCTGGCAGTGCGGACCGTCATCGAGACCACCTCTTGTAGGTACGCTGGTCGTCATGACTGCTTTTTGGGGGTACTGCGCGGCATCTGTGTATAGTGTGGTGGGGAGACTGCCATATTTTGCCTGCAGAGCTTTTGCGAGAGCTTGGCGACGATCGGCATGATGTTCCGGGTGCATGCTTCTGGGGATAAGGGCTACCTTGATGTGCTCCCGGAAGTTGGGGGCCATATGGATTGCTTGTTCGTGGACTTCGCCATGTGTGGGGTAGCCTAGGCGCGCTAGGACTGTTCTTCCTGTTGGTGTGAGAGCTAGGCACTCTCATTGGCTTGTGAGGTGGGCGTCTATAAGTTATATTATTATGGACTCCTAAGGCTTCAAGCTTGAGTGTCGCTGATCCCGGTGGTAGGCCGAGCGCTTGCTTGTAGGCTTTCCGAAGAAGTACGTCTAATTGATCTATCTCCTTGGGAGTGAGGGGCAAGTACGGGGCAGCGTAGGTAATGCGGCTGATTATCAGGGCCTGAACGAGCTGCATTATGTCATCTTCTTTCAGTCCGTATTGTTTGGTGGTGATGCGGCTGACCTTTCGCATGATTTGGAAGGTGGCCTGTTTGAGGCGTTGGATGGTGTATACGCTTCCGCCGTCCTGTTGTATCTGGAGGCCGAGAATGCGCATACAAACATTTGTCGAGTGTCGTCCACTGCACGCCAAGGAGATGATAGTCCCGCACTAGTGACATGAGCGGCGCTCTGAAAGCGGCACACTCCAATTACAGGGCCGCTATCTTGCACACGTTCGAAAAGCCGACGTTCGATTTCCCCTCGCGCGATTGTCCAGGCTGCGCCGATATCGCGGCCTAGGCCAATCTAGTGCAATTGTGTGAGACAAAATCGAATGTCGGCTTTTCGAACGTGTACAAGATACCGGCCCAGGTACTGAAGTGCCTCGCAGCAACCGCAAGACGTACACGATGACCTGGCCACACGTTCTTGCTGTATAAACGTTCGCACACTTTCACGCAGCCAACTCGCAGCTTGAGTAGTTGCGCTCTAGCGTGACGAGGCAAACCTTGACCGCGAACACGTAACGGGAACATTCCGCTTGCGACATGCTGGTCTGGGTGCTGCTTGATTAGGTGACGGAGAATTGACAGACCAGCGTCATCAAGCATGCACAAAATTTCAAGGCGGACACCGTTGTTATGAGTGCAAGTTGAAGCCAGTTGATAAGCCGCTTCATTTCTGGCGATTCCTACATGTGCAGGTAGGTATCCATTGAGCAACGAGAAATACCTCCTGTGATTAAATTACGTTTGCGAGGTCAGTAATTCTGCGCACAAGTGGGCAATCGATCTGACTGGGTCGTAACCTGCTAAGGTCAAATGTGCTGTCTTCTTCAGTCCACGTTCTTTGACAATTACTTTATTCGCCATTATTTGCTAAATTATACGTGCATTTGGTTTCGCGCAGCTATTTGTTGTGGAAGATTGAGTAATAAATTATGCATCCCGTTGTGAGCACTGACGATATTATTAATTGTTACGTCCATGCGCTGAAGTGGCGGGAAACTTAATCCAAGGTAGCTTAGCAGTGAACAGTGAGAACTAAAAAGGGAGTAAGTAGAAGCAAGGCTCTGCGGAGGAAAGGATGCTAAAGAAATACGAGAATAAACTAAACGACACAAAGAGTCCTGTTCAATGAGCTCATAATTAACATTTTGAAAACAACGGATTCGTTTGAGCTAGATAGTGCATGATTACTGTACCTACGCATACGCACAGGCAGGAACGGTAAAAATACCTGCCAGGCGTAGCCTTTCTTTCTTTATTTAAATACATATACCCTGTCTGTAATCATAAACGCTGAGCTATAGTGTATATATATGACAAACTGTGAAATGCAGGATAAATGCAATTTCGTTGATGGGCTAGGAAGGAACATTACAAAAAGGAAACATAGAAGAAATTTATGAATATCGTCTTCCTGTCAGAGCTTTCAAATCGGCATCAAGATTTTCTAGTTCCTGTGATTTGTCTTACCGCATTAGAAGGTTCACGGCAAATAAGAATGCGGTACATTCATGGTCATGTTAATGCCAATGTGCTGGCCTAGTCGGACGTGCAATAAAGGCATGTTGACGAGTAACTACGTAAGAAATATACATCACTAAAGCGCTCATATCTTCCAGACTATTTGCGTGCCTGCGGCATTATTGCTATGCTTCTGATAACGCACGTTCCGACAATTTCGAAGTTGTATACCTTAGACCACTGTACCTCGGCTCACCTCCTAAGAAACACATCTGACCGAAGGAATGCGTATTTATGGTCTCATACACATGGCTGGGTTTACCAGTCAAATAACAAAACACCTGAGACGCGCCTCCAAAGAACACACACACTGACACTGTAGGTGCACTCTAAAGAACACCATTTCCTTTGATTTACATTTTTTGGTGAAGGCTAATCCAAGGGAACGAAAGGTTGCTAGGCGATGTACGGAAAGAATTTCAGATGCACTAAAAATAGAAAAAGACAGATGGAAGTGCAGATTCACCCTTTAGCAATACCCAGTGAGTGGTTTCCAAGATTGGTGCATGCTGCCATTACAATGGTTACTCGAATTACCATAAAAGGAAAAGGAATCGGAAGGGAGGAGTAAGAGCTAACTGAAATTTTGGCTTTTATCTTCGCCCACTGAGTATGCTTGTGCGTGCCTGCTCAGTCAGTGGGCGTACTACGTGCCCTGATCAAATAAAGAGTTTCATGAAACGTGCCCTGACGCTTTCAAGGGGGTGAATGGGAATAGATGCCGAGTCCATACGTTTGCGCGTAAAGGAGGAAAAGCGGAGCGCGATCGAAACCACGATGCTCAGCCACAGCTGTACATGAAGGTCCCGCACCACCTGCGCCTCGAAAAGGGAAGAAAGGTGTGAGTCGTTTACTCATATACATGAGGCAAAACACTCGACCCCTAGGAACGTTCGCAGCATTTTAGGCAGAATCTTGTACCAGAGGCGCACTTTCTGTTCTCGACAGCTTCTGTGAATACATTTACTTACAAAGGCATTTTACAGCGGTTTTGAATAAGAAGTACTTTGATAGATTTTATCAAGAGCCCTGTAGTGCTTGGAAGGCAGCAGGTCATCATCCTCATCATCAGCCTAGTTACGCCCACTGCAGGGCAAAGGTCTCTCCCATACTTCTCCAACTACTCCGGTCATGTACTAATTGTGGCCATGTTGTCCCTGCAAACGTCTTAATGTCATCCGCCCACCTAACTTTCTGCCGCCCCCTACTACGCTTCCCTTCCCTTGGAATCCAGTCCGTAACCCTTAATGACCATCGGTTATCTTCCCTCCTCATTACATGTCCGGCCCATGCCCATTTCTTTTTCTTGATTTCAACTAAGATGTCATTTACCCGCGTTTGTTCCCTCACCCAATCTGCTCTTTTCTTATCCCTTAACGTTACACCTATCATTCTTCTTTCCATAGCTCGTTGCGTCGTCCTCAATTTCAGCAGAACCCTTTTCGTAAGCCTCCAGGTTTCTACCCCGTAGGTGAGTACTGGTAAGACACAGCTGTTATACACTTTCCTCTTGAGGGATAGTGGCAACCTGCTCTTCATGATTTGCGAATGCCTGCCAAACGCACCCCAGCCCATTCTTATTCTTCTGGTTATTTCATTCTCATGATCCGGATCAGTGGTCACTACCTGCCCTAAGTAGATGTATTCCCTTACCACTTCCAGTGCCTCGCTACCTATCGTAAACTGCTGTTCTCTTCCAAGACTGTTAAACATTACTTTAGTTTTCTGTAGATTAATTTTCAGACCCACCCTTCTGCTTTGCGTCTCCAGGTCAGTGAGCATGCATTGCAATTGGTCTCCTGAGTTACTAAGCAAGGCAATATCATCAGCGAATCGCAAGTTGCTAAGGTATTCTCCATCAACTTTTATCCCCAATTCTTCCCACTCCAGGTCTCTGAATACCTCCTGTAAACATGCTGTGAATAGCATTGGAGATATCGTATCTCCCTGCCTGACGCCTTTCTTTATTGGGATTTTGTTGCTTTCTTTGTGGAGGATTACGGTGGCTGTGGAACCGCTATAGATATCTTCCAGTATCTTTACATATGGCTCATCTACACCCTGATTCCGTAGTGCCTTCATAACTGCTGAGGTTTCGACTGAATCAAATGCTTTTTCGTAATCAATGAAGGGTATATATAAGGGTTGGTTATATTCCGCACATTTCTCTATCACCTGATTGATAGTGTGAATATGGTCTATTGTTGAGTAGCCTTTACGGAATCCTGCCTGGTCGTTTGGTTGACAGAGGTCTAAGGTATTCCTGATTCTATTTGCGATTACCTTAGTAAATACTTTGTAGGGAACGGACAGTAAGCTGATCGGTCTATAATTTTTCAAGTCTTTGGTGTCCCCTTTCTTATGGATTAGGATTATGTTAGCGTTCTTCCAAGATTCCGGTACGTTCGAGGTCATGAGGCATTGTGTATATAGGGCGGCCAATCTTTCTAGGACAGTGTTCCCACCATCCTTCAACAAATCTGCTGTTACCTGATCCTCCCCAGCTGCCTTCCCCCTTTGCATTGCTCCCAAGGCATTCTTTACCTCTTCCGGTGTTACTTGTGGGATTTCAAGTTCCTCTAGCCTATTCTCTCTCACCTTATCGTCGTGGGTGTTACTGGTACTGTATAAATCTCTATAAAACTCTTCCGCCACTTGAACTATCTCATCCATATTAGTAACGATATTGCCGGCTTTGTCTCTTAACGCTCACATCTGATTCTTGCCTATTCCTAGTTTCTTCTTCACTGCTTTTAGGCTTCCTCCGTTCCTGTAAGCCTGTTAAATTCTATCCATATTATAGTTCCTTATGTCCGCTGTCTTACGTTTGTTGATTAACTTAGAAAGTTCTGCCAGTTCTATTCTAGCTGTAGGGTCAGAGGCTTTCATACATTGGCGTTTTTTGATCAGATCTTTCGTCTCCTGCGATAGCTCACTGGTTTCCTGTTTAACGGCGTTACCACCGACTTCTATTGCGCACTCCTTAATGATGCCCATAATATTGTCGTTCATTGCTTCAACACTATGGTCCTCTTCCTGGGTTAAAGCCGAATACCTGTTCTGTAGCTTGATCCGGAATTCCTCTATTTTCCCTCTTACCGCTAACTCATTGATTGGCTTCTTATGTACCAGTTTCTTCCGTTCCCTCCTCAAGTCAAGGCTAATTCGAGTTCTTACCATCCTATGGTCACTGCAGCGCACCTTGCCGAGCGCGTCTACATCTTGTATGATGCCAGGGTTCGCGCAGAGTATGAAGTCGATTTCATTTCTAGTCTCACCATTCGGGCTCCTCTACGTCCACTTTCGGCTAACCCGCTTGCGGAAAAAGGTATTCATTATCCGCATATTATTCAGTTCTGCAAACTCTACTAATAACTCTCCTCTGCTATTCCTAGAGCCTATGGCATATTCCCCCACTGACTTGTCTCCGGCCTGCTTCTTGCCTACCCTGGCATTGAAATCGCCCATCAGTATACTGTATCTTGTTTTGACTTTACCCATCGCCGATTCCACGTCTTCATAGAAGCTTTAGACTTCCTCGTCATCATGACTAGATGTAGGGGCGTAGACCTGTAAAGATATGCAGCAGGTACTTTAAATTAAATAAAAATAAGCGGTACGTTATTCGTGAATACACGTGAATACACATTCATGCTGCTTAACGTACCAGAAAAACACTGGGGAGAAGTGAAGCCGTAATTATGGGCTTATAATCACTTTAGCCTCCTGTGGTTTCGCAATGCCATCTAAGTCGAAGCTCTTTATAACGAGCACCTCTACAGAGAAATTTCTTTTATAACGAAGGAGTGATTATCTCCTTGCCAAATTTCAATCTTTCACATATATTGTCAACGCCTCTAGAACAAATGCCAGTACAACAAATTTACTTGTACAGCGAAGGAGTATGAGCGTCCCTGATCTCATGTTTGTTACTTAGCAATTAATGACACGTATAGCGCCCATGCCTTCGGCAGACGTCACCGAGCTCAGCTTCGCGCTAGCGCTAACCGCATCGCTAGTGATGTGTTTCACGAGCGTGCTAACGTCATAAGTAGTGCCACTGCACTACTCTAGGATTCACTCAACTCATATGCTGCTTGCTGTAACACACCAGGGGGTGCGACGACTGGCCAATACGTCGCAGTCGATGACGGCATGAGGATGATGCAATCGTAACTCTCAACCAACGACGTCTTCAAATCTAGCTAAGGGGGAAAGGAAGCGAGTTTCAACGAAGGCAACAGTGACAAAGATTGTGTAAACAAAGAAATAATACTGATGGCAAGAGAGGATATATCGGCGTTCTACGACTTGCAGTATTAATTTGCGCAAATCCATCGTTTCCCCGCGGAGCGTGCTGTGAACTTTGATGCAATAAGATTGACTGCAAAAGTTCAGCCAGACGTAAAATTGTGCACAATGAATTAGCCATATATCTTTGCATATATCTCTTATATTTATGTTAAATAAAGGTTTTCTTGTGTTGAACCTACTTGGCCTGCTCTATTGTGAGTGGTATGATGGGAGTCCTTTTCAATGAAGTGGCCTGTACTGTCAAGGATTAGGAGGTTTCTAAGCACTTCATTAAAAAGACCTTTGAGTTTATCGAAGTACACAGTAATTTTTACACTTCATAGTTGACCGTAATGTGGCGGTCGCAGCAGAAAATCTACCCATGAGCCGCAGAACGCCACGGCCACTAGCCGGCGAGGCACGTATATGATTTTAGTTAGATAGCATTGTAGGGGGAACTCAAATTTCTTGTAGTTATTCCTGTGGCCACAAATGTTGCCCGCTTGAGGGAAATGAGCTCGAAAATTTTGGGCTTACCCCGAATGCAGTGCAGTCTAACACAGCGCCTCAAAGTAGTACCTCTCACGGGGAAATACGCTAGAAACTTGCGCGTGACACACGCGCCAGACTTTTCAAGCCGCACCTTTGATATGACAGAAGCGTACCCGCCATGGTTGCTCAGTGGCTATTGTGGTGGGTTGCTGAGCACGAGGTCGTGGGATCGAATCCCGGCCATGGCGGCCGCATTTCGTTGGGGGCGAAAACACCCGTGTACATAGATTTAAGCGCACGATAAAGAAGACTTGGTGGTCGAAATTTCCGGAGTCCTCCACTACGGCGTTCCTCATAATGAGAAAGTGCTTTTGGCACGTAAGACCCGATAATTTTTTGGCGTGACAGAAGAGTGTATGTGTTCGTGGCATAATGGTTAGAGCATAGCGCTGCTGTGAAGCAAGACAGAGGCTCGATCCCGCCGTCGGTCACGCATTTATTTCAAGCAATATCGATAGACCTCACCCACTTTGGAGGTATCAAACATAGACATCGAGGTGTGTCGAGCTTACACGATCGCGTCACAGTGTGCACGAAATCGCAAAAGTGATACGAGCTATAGTATCGTCACCATGATGAATTAGAGTTTCCATGGTCCTTCGTAACGCACGCGCGCGCGCAGCGGTCCAGACCTTACAATCATCACAATCTATAGCATAGTTAAAAAACTTGAGGGCGCTAATTTCAAGCCTAGATTTCTTTAGGAAGGAGTGAGGCAACTGAGAAGGCAGGAGTGTGTTAACTAGAGAAGCGTCTGGTTTGCTATTTTACGCTGGGAGAAGGCAACAGTCTAAAGAGGGATTCAGCGATACGGGAAGGGGAGACGCGCTTAACACATGCCTGCGCGCGGATCGCCCCATACAGTCAAAAGCGGCCGTATAGGCTATAGTCATCTTTAAAGGGAGACTTGAGACAAACACTAAACCAACTTGGATTATTTAACTACACTCTTTCAAAACTACACATATGTTACTTTCGTGGTAGTAGGTTGAGTATCGGAAGAAAATAAACGTCCATATTAATTTTTTTTCACCACCGACATCCCAGAACCGCTACGTCATGGTGACGTGACGAATTTCAACGCATTTTTGCACATTTTTGTAATTGTGGTTCAGTGAAAACTCTTCAGACCTGGCTATCCATCAGAATGCTGAACTTGTGTTTACTGTTATTCATCCCTCTTTTATGCCATCAACATCCGTCATCCAGCTATTGCGTACCCGTTCTCCCTCACCCTGTGCAGAGTAGCAGGCTAGCGCCCGCTGTGGCTGCAGCCTCACTGCCCTTTGCTGAAATATATTCTCTCTCTTGTCAAACTTGGCTTCAGTGATTGGCTGTTTTAGAATGCAATGCACTCAATCTTTACCATAAGAAGCAAACTAAGTTTATAGCAGACGCCGTCAGAATGTTACCTCCCGGAGAGCTGCTTCGGGAAGTTCAAGGTGGCGTTCATTGCTAACCACGTTTCGTGTTTGTACCTCTTCTCGTTTACCCAGCCCTTGACATAGTAAGAGTGGGTTTTCTCGATATTATATTACGGTAACTTACAAATACAGCTCAAAGAAATTTCCTCTTTACTGTGCCTTCTTTAGTGCCTTCACTTCCTTCTGGACCAACAATTGTCGGGGGCTGTGTATCGGCCGCGCCTTTAGTCACAGCGGCCGATGTCACAGTCATCCCAACTCATTAAATAGTTATTGTACTTGTAAATGAAATCGAGGAAAATGGCACAATATGTTGCCGACGCGCACTTTTCTAGGGCAGGGCGGAAAAGGCTTTGCAGTAAGGCGTCGATATTCTGTATGCGGATTCCCCGCCTCAGACGTCACCTGCATCGCTGTCAGCAGTTCTAATTAGATCTGAATGAGTTTTAATGAAGGCAACTCCTAATGACAGCATACACAGAAGAGGTGCCTCGCATCGGTTCAGCCTGCGAAGACGGTCAGAGTTGCAGCGAAGGGTTCAATTCATGAAGCTCATTTCGTCTCACATAAATTCTGGAGCTTACTTTCAGGAAAGACATATACTAGACAGATTGAACGAACAGATCCAGAAGGTAATCTCATTACGTCGGAGAAATGCGCGTCAGCTCTTAACGACTACTTCACTTCAGTTTTCTCCAACAGTAATGACAGTCCGATTGAAGCATTAACACCACTTTCAGTCAAATTAATGCCAGACATCAAGATCAACCCTCAAGGCATATGTAGCCTCATTAATTCAATAAAAGTAACCACCTCAGCTGGGTGTGATGGAATTAACGCCAAAATACTAGTTAACACCAGTAACATTTCTAGCCAGGTACTACACCTAATATTTACGCAATCCTTAAAGACTGAAAGCATGCCCGACGACTGAAAAAATGCCCATGTCGTACGAATCGTTAAGACTGGCGACCGCTCCCGTGCTATAAATTACCGCCCAATTTCTCTGACCAGCATACCTTCTAAACTTCTAGAACATATAATCTCATCCAACCTAATGTCTGACCTGGAATCTAGCGACTTATTTTACGCTCACCAACACGGCTTCAGAAAACTATTTTCATGCGAGACCCAACTTGCCGAGTTCACCCATGAGATCCTGCATTTCATGGACCTTCATTTGCAAATTGATGCCATTTTCTTGGATTACTCGAAAGCATTCGACCGCGTTTCCCACAACCACCTACTTCAAAAACTCGCATCTTTCGGTATCCCAAATAGCTTGCTTACCTGGCTTGAACACTTCTTAAAAGGTCGCACGCAGTTTACCTCTGCAAATAACCATAATTAATCTCTTAGCAACGTAACATAGGGTGTGCCACAGGGAGCTGGTTTATCGCCTCTGCTTTTCCTTATCTACATCAATGACTTACCTGCTAACATTAAGAATAAATTACGTCTTTTCGCGGATGACTGTATCCTATATTCCCCTATCAAAGGTTCGAATGACATCAGCGCACGACAACAGGATCTCGATTCCATCGCAGTACGGTGGGAGTAATGGTTCATGGCGCTTAACCTTACTAAATGCAAAGCTCTGTCATTGACCCGCAACCACAGCTTGACCAGTCACATCTACACAATAAATTCAGCTCCTATCAATCATGCCCCGTCTTACAATTATGTCGGCGGTCACATGACATTGACACTATCATGGGCAAGTCGTATTGGCACCATCTGTTCTAATGCTACACGCACTCTTGGATATTTAAAACGCAACCTGAAAGACGCATCTCCAGAAATGAAAAAGCTAGCATATCTAACATTCGTACGTCCGCAGTTAGAATATGCGTCATCTATCTGGCACCCTTCCCAATCATATCTTACCTATGACATAGAAGCAAAACAAAATCGCGCTGCTCGGTTTATAAATTCCAATTACTCTCGTTAAACCAGCATAACCGCACTAAAACGTACACTTGAACTACCATAACTTGCTTTCCGCCGGATCATCTCTTGTCTCTGCTTGATTCACACCTTTTATTACCATCCACACTCCAGGCATTCCCTATTAAACTCACCCTTACGTACATCCTCCCGCTTAAGCCACAGCCGTCCCATAGCCAACATTAACACCCGATCATCTGCCATGAACACTTCATTCTTTCCCCGACGCAATAACCCATTGGAACCATCTCCCAGAAGATATCGTGTCATGCACTGACCGTAAAACGTTCCGCGAAATGTTAAATAACCAAATTCCCTAATTACCGATCCCACCTACCCATACTCTAACACGATGTTCCCCTTTTTGCACAATTGTTCCTGGCTTGTTTTGTTTATTGTTGTTTCTTTACTGTTCTGTGCATTTTTTCTATCATTATCACAAGGATTAAAGCCCTCCCTTATGTTGTGCCTCCGGGCCTTTAAGGTGGAAATAAATGAAATGAAAAAAAAATGCGTGGTTTTCCACTTAGCAAATGAGAGTTTGTATGGCAGATGATGAAGATCCCTCGTAGCGTTTGTCCTCGAAAGAGGAATAGGGTTGCAGTGGACGTGAAATAAAATAGCATGTTTGGTTACGTTATCCGTGCAACGAGCTCTTACAGCGTGCTGTTCTGTAAAGTCTTTTGATAACTTGCCTCCCCGACACCTAATGACAGGAATGCCTCAATACCGTGCACGCAGGACAGTAATATAAAGACGAGTCGGAAGCATTGCGCCAGTACTCGTAGCGCCGTTCGAGTGAAATGCGACTGATCAGGCGGTTCTTAGTACGGGTGCAATCTGAGAGCAAGTACTCAAGGTTCAGCAAGTGCGCCTCGACAACTCACCGACGCGCTAACGCCGTAGAGGTACTAAGTACGTACAAATAGAAGATAAGAAAGTGGGTGCCATTGCGACACATTTCGCTATGCTCGCACGTTGACGCATAGTACTAAGTTCAAATAAAGGAATTTCACAGCAATGAGGACAAATCAGAACGAATAAATTGAATTCACCGCAAAAAGCAACTTCAATAGAAAATTATCATTTATGGAACATTGAAGAATACGCTTGGCTTAATGCACGCATTCTGTTAGAGCGGGTGAAGACAAAGTGTCTGTGAGACAGGACACTATTTCTCTCACTCGATTCATGGCCAATCCTCCACTGTGGTTATCCGCCACAGCCACTCAGGAGAACACCAATAACAATTATTTCTCAAGCTTAGCAGTTTTCTCCTTACTTTGCGTCCATCTTTAGAGAGCCGCCATGGTTCGTGGCTTGGATGCAAATTAACATTCACGTGCCTCTGCCGTTGATGGTAACTTCAGCGGCGGCTGCGTCTAGGAAACGGACGGGCCCCCAGCGCGACACCGACGGCGAGGACACCAGCGTCTACTCGCTCAACAATGAGGACTTCTCCGATGACGCCTTCGAGCTTGTGCGGAGCCGCAAGGCGAAACAAAGACACCAGGGCGTCCATGTCTTCCAGCACACCAATGGTAGGACCAACTCGGAATACCGCAGTCAGTATGATTATATGTGTACCAGAACTCGCTACCGACAGCCTGAGGCGATTGAACAGACAGTTTGTCTCAGTGCAACTTGAAGCGGTGCGAAATGAAGTCACAGACCTTGGAGTCAACCCGCGAAAAAATGTGTTGGCTATTGATGCCGCACATGCGACCGCACTGAGCACTTTGAGTAAACTTGCAGAACTTGGTGGCGTAAAGCTCCGCTCGTATATCTTCCTGGGCAGTGTTTACGGTACTGGTGTCAATTAGGACATGGACGTCTCTATCTCCGGCGCAGATTTGTCGATTCTAGTGAAGCCAGCCGTTGCTGGCGTTGTCATGACCCATGTGTCTCGCCTCGGCACATCCCGCTATGTCAAAATAAATTTCAAGGGCGACACTCTCACTGCGCACGTCAAGGTAGGCCACTTAGGCACCCTGTGCAGCCATTTATTTCAAGGCCGCTCTGATGTGTGTGGCTGGTACAAGTGAGCGCCGTGTGCGAGAACACGAGAATTCGATCACGCTGCAGTGAGCCTCATGCTGCACACTCCTGCACCTGTTTCCTTGGCTCCCATAGTGCTTCCTCGAAGGACTGCCCAAAATGAAGAAGGAAAAGGCGGTCTTGAAGCAGATGGCGAGAGTCCGTTCGCCTCGTCGGGAAGCTGCTGCAGCTAATGTCTTTAGTTCGGCTGTTAGAAAGCGACGCTCTCGACGCTGTTGGACTTCAAAGAACATCGATGACTCTTTGTGAACAGTACGCCCCATCCGACAACACCTCCTCCTTTGTTCTCTAGGGCTGGCAGAATTCAACCTAAATCTAACTACGAGCCACAGCCAAAGCCATAGCTTTAGTGGAAGTCACAGCCGAAGCCACAGCCGATGCCACAGCCGGAGCCGGAGCCCCTCCAGGTGATACAGCGCAATGCTCTGCAGTGTACAGCGCCATTTCCTGACCAATTGCCGAAAGAGGACCGGCAAGTGGCTTTGATGGTCCGGTCTCTGATGAACATTTAGAATGCTCTTGCATAACCTACATACTCCGTCAGCGTGCAGCTCAGTGCAAGTGCTGGATGCTCTCAATTCAGCGCTTGCAAGTCTTCAGTAAGCATCATGGCTCACCCGCGGCATTCTATTCACACTGAAGTCAAAAAGGCCGTGGTTCACTTTAATGATGTACTGCCACGTACTGAAACGTACTGTTAACGACCGCTGACCCATTTGTCGTCCCAGGTGATTGCAACGCGCATCACCAGCTCAAGCATCAAGATTAGCTTCAGATAGCAGAATGACGGCAGCCTAATGTATAGGAGGGGCACTTGCTTGGACTTGACTGATGCACAGCCATTTTGCTGTGCGAATCCCCAATGTTCACTCTATCCCGCTTTTCTCTTTCTATTTGCCCTTTCGCTTCCCCCAATGTAGGGTAGCAAACCGGATGCTTGTCTGGTTGACTGCCTTGCCATTCTTCTCGTTTTTTTCTCTCTCTCTTCCATTACAGCTTCGAAACCCTTTACTTTTGGGGGTAAAGCAGGTAAGGAAAAATAATCTCTAGGAACAAGAATGCCAAAGAGAAACAGGAGTAGTAAAGTGAAAGGCCGGGCACTCGAAATTTATTGTGCGTTACGCCGTACTTGTCGAAACGCTCTCCGGATGCGGGATGATGTCCCTGGTACTTAAAGAAGGTTCCAGATAGAGGTTGAGACACTGTTCTGGATAAAATTGGTGATTTCAATAGAACACAGGCTTACGTACGTCGATCCCGTCCACAACGAGGGAAGACGCAAGGCCAGAGCAGCAGCCATCCTCAAACAGATCAAGCAACACGACATTAGCGCAAGCTTCGTCGACGCTGCGGAGTACAGTGACGGGAAGACCTTTGCCGTCGTTGTGGTCGACTCGAGCGGAAACATTTCCAATAGCGCCTCGATTCGCTCTTCAGACCCCGGAGTCGCCGAGCAAGTCGCCATCGCCCTCGCCCTGCTAGACGGTCGTGGATCCGAAATCTATAGTGATTCCAAAATGGCAGTTAGGGCTTTTCAGAAGGGTTGCATCGCCAAGGAAGCTGTTCGTCTTCTTAGCGGCTCGAGTCCACATGCTCTCACAAACCATTCAATTCACTGGTTTCCCGCTCACGTAGGATCGGTCGAGGGTGCTCCCCCGAACCTCAATGAGTCAACGAACCTCTACGGTCACAGGGACGCTCCCGCTACTCACAACGAGATTATTAAATATTTCTTCATGTCCAGAAGGGTCTTTCTACCCCCTCACCCCAAGTTGAATAGGGCGAAAGCCGTTTCGCTTATGCTCCTAGAGACCAGCACATATCCGTGTCTGTCCGCTCTCGACGAGGCTTACCCCGACATCTATCGCGACGACGCCTGCCCGTCCTGTGGCCAGACCTCCACTCTACCTCACAAGCTCTGGGAGTGCGGGTCGACATACCCCAAGTTCATCAAGGAGGAGTGGGACTCGCTTCTGCGTAGCCCCGCTCCAGAAAAGCAAATCCTGGCCGTCCGGCGTGCCCGCGACCGGGCCGGTGGGCTAGACCTGCCGGTCCCGACGTGGGACTAGCCGGGTGCGCGACGAGTTCGCGTCCTCGCCTACAATAAAGTTTATTCACTCACTCACTCACTTACGTATTTATTTGTTTTGTGTATTTAGAAACACAAAGGATACCAATATATGTAAGGCCGCTGGACATAGCAATGTTTTTTGTGGAACGCCGTTTCATCTAGGTAACTAGAAAATATTTGCAAAAATTTGTACTTATAGCTGGAATGAAAAGTGGGACATGATTAGGAGTGTAGAAAGAGACTGAAAACCGATGAAGAAGAGGAATAAATTGGTGTTCGGGTTAATAACAGGATGTGCAGGTGCATGTTTAGGCCGATGAGATAACATTTTTTGCTGCATCAGTAGACATACACACTCTCCACCAAACTATTCAGTTCTATATGAGTAACCTTGATCAGTGGCCTGATGACATTAACCTCTACCTTAATGCCAGCAAAAGCTCGAGCCTTGTGTTATCCTAAAACCGTTCTCGTAAAAATTTTCCTGGTCTACAGACAAACGGTTATCTAACAAATTGAGTAGCTTAAACATTTGAGAGTTATGTACAACTAGAAACTAAGCTAGAGCCTACACAAAAAACGCATTGCATCCAAGGGGTCACGTGCAGTAGGCATGGCGTGTAGGCATAGCAATAGTCGCTCAGGATTGCGCAGGTATGTCCTTGTAATGATTTATTACATGTATGTTCGCCCAATAATATAGTGCCGACTGCGCTTTGTTCTCGGGCAAACCTACTTACAAAATCCATCCCCTTGTTCTTTCGGAACGAGAAGCGTCGCGTTTATGTCTTAGTCTCCCTAAATTTGACGCGAATATTATCTTATGCCAAGAAACACTCATACCTTCTTTTCTCATTCGGTTTCATATTCTAACAATGCAATCCTTTCTAGAGATCGCGGCATCCACAGAGAGATCTCAGTAAGCTTTCATTAAAGTGTCGTAGTCACTATCACTATCAGCGTGTTCGGCGTGTCGTCGTCGTCTTTTGTGCCCGGACCATAGTGGCGCGTAGTAGTGCGCTACAGCCACTTGGGGTTCTTTAACTGGCAGCCAACTCACGCTACACGGGAGTCCTTGCATTTCCCCCCTATCGAAATGCGGCCGCCATTGCCGGGGTTTGATACTGCGCTTTCTGACTTAGCGTGAGTCCACTAGGACACAATGGGGCCCGAGTAGGCGCTAATGCAGATTGTATAATAAGATAACTCCAGTGTTTCTAGAGTTAACTCGAATGTAAACAATTTTAACTTCAGTGTATTTCCGTCTTCTCTGCACAACGCTTTTAGGCTTTTCATTTGAGGGCAAAAAAGGCTTAACTGTTGTGCATACGTGAACACTGGAGGGGCAACAAAAGGTACGAGAACGTTTCATGGTTCCTCACAATACCTGCTGCTATTCGCGCTACCCAAAATAATGTTAGTTGTGAATACGTGTTTGAATTTAGTTTGTCACTGTCGTTCTTCGAAAGATCCCTTCGAACACTGGAGGGGCAACAAAAGGTACGAGCACGTTTCATGGTTCCTCACAATACCTGCTGCATTTCGCACTACCCACAATAATGCTAGTTGTGAACACGTCTTTGAATTTAGTTTGTCACTGTCATTCTTTGAAAGATGACACACCGGACAAGCCAGAGGACATGCCTTAGTTCAACTTGTTCACAAGGGGAACGTCTGGTTCTGTGAGAAGAAAAGTTAAATCAATGGAACTAGCTCATGCTGCCGGCCGGGATGATAATAGGAAAGAGGTTCAAAGTCTCTTGATCGTTTCCTGTGGCGAAGCGATTATAGAAGTTCGAATGAAACCCACTAAGCTGAGCGTGGAGTCTGCCACACGTTAGAATAAAGCACCACCAACTAGAAGAAGCCGCATTAGTGTTTGGTGAGGCAGATACAGATTCACCCACTGCCTTTCCATGAAGAAGGAGAATCTGGGTCAACGGGAGAGGTGCGAATTATCGTGATACCTGACTCCAGCATTATAGCGACAGCCGCGAGTCCAAACTTATGGCGCAATGTATCAGAGAACAATAACGTCGAAATCTACATCGTTTCGGTTTAGTGACGCATCTACAAAACCGAAAATCTTCAAGCTAGCACTTGTGAGATGTGATGTGAGACAAGTAACGAAAGTTTTTGTGCCAAAGTGGCAACTCAGCGGATCGTATTTATGTCACCAACGGCTGAAGAAGAGGAATGATTACCGGTAGCATTGCCAGCTGCAGACGGGCCGGCATGTGGCACCCGGCAAGTTGAGTTATACGCTAGCTTGAAATAGGAGTTTCCGGCACAGCACAACGTCTTTTTTTTAAATATAAGCTTTCAGCAAACCATCATATATTGGTGTGCTGTGGAGTTCATCAGTGATCGGAGGTTATCACAGTGCAAACATGCACGAACCAAGAGGGAACTGTCGAACACTGTACCATAGAAATGCCCGCACAATGCAATAGTGTTCGCACCACGGGCCTTCCTACGTCGCTCACAGTTTGCCGTAACTCTGATACGCGAAGATATCTTTGAAGCAACCGCAAGGTAACGTTTAAGCATCTTGTTGCGTAAAAGAAAACTATAGTTAAGCCACAGATTCAGCCCAATGAACGACACAGCCAATTATGCCGAGAGTTGTGACAGTCTTGAAATAACCGAAAAGGTATAGAAAAGATGAAATGGAGGAAAATTGCGAACGCATCTGAAGAAAACGCTTCAGCATTGTCTTTTGCTTATTGGCTTTGAAAAAAAGATAATTGCATTCATGACACATTAAAGAAAAGTAAATTCTTTTTCCGTGTTCGGAAGAGAGCTTCTTTGGTTGTTGAATTATGGATAAACAAATTCAAAAATGTTGGACTGCAACGTATAGGGAGGCGTGAGAAAAAAAATATAGAAGCTGTTACGACACGTACTACTACGCACAGACACCAGCATTATAGCAGTGATGAAAGGAATAGAAAATGTTTCTCGCATTTTCGGACAAGGTCCTAATAATAGATGAACGTCAGTCGCACTTCGGACTGCCTCATCTTTTTCTTTTCTTGTTTCTTTTTGGCACCCAGCTCACCTATACAGAAAGCCGAGTGAGTACTGTGTGGTAGGAGCTGTTCAGGAGCTGTCACTAATAACGTAATTGCTATGCTTATATTGACCATCGTAATGGACTTATCTGCATAATCAAATAGAACAGGAAAATTATGTGATGAAAAGGCAACGTAGTCCTCTTTCCACCAGACGCTTGTAATGACGGTCCTTACAGAATGCCAGTGCGCAAAAAATAAAGTCACACAGACACTGTATTGACCGTAAAACACTACTTAATTCATACGAGAGGAAATATTTTTTTTAGATTCGAGCAAGCCACTAAACAATACTTTTTAAGATCGCCACGTTCGGCGCAAATTATTCCATCCGCAATGATGTTCTTGCCGGGCAAGCCTGCTTATAACGTATTTATCCAGCTCTGCAAACGTTGCAGGAAACGTGGCTGTTTCACCTTTGTTTCTGCATATCGAGTCGAGCTTGTCGAATAAGAAAATTTGTTTTTGACGCAATTTCGACACGCCTTGAAATTAGCCAAGACGTGACGAAATGAATGTTTCATGAAAGCGCACCGCTCTGGCTTTTGACATTCATTATAGTAGGCTGTCCAACCGTTGAGTCAGTCCTTCATAAAACTACTTATTCTTCTGAACTTTCTTCCGTTTGTTCCGATAAAGAAAGCTGCACTGATGAGATCGTTCCCTCGTTCCATTGCTTCAAGGGCTTGTTAGTTGAGCTGATGCTAGCTGACTGGTCGACTAGACGTGGTCTACACCTCTTTAGGGCCTGTTGAAATCGCTGTGCGCAGTAACTTACGGATAAAGAGTAGTGTGCTTTAGAACTAGGAACCACGCGAAATGCGTGTACACCTCCATAAAGACCATTGTATAGTACCCTCGACTGGCTGTTTTACAACTCTTTAGAAGGGCTACAGGAGTTATGCAAAGCAGCAGCTGATGTTTGTTAACCAGGCTGAAGTGGCTTCAATGCGGAGAACTGCGCCTCATTACGACTGCGCGGGTGCGATTAGGATAGGAACACGCCTTCATTAACATGACATTGCGGCCCCATGCGGGCTTTCAGATGTGGTCAATTGAAGATGCTAATCGATAGACATCGCCATGTCACTCGGGTGGAGATTAAATGTTTCGAAAAAGTAAAACAGGTGTATCGACAAAATAAAACAGTAGGCTGCCTGCCTAAGCGTCTTCCAGCGCTCGAGCTGGACGAGAACGAAGGAATAAAAGAAAGGTGGATCACTGAAACCCAAAATTGGCTGAGGATTGGAGGGGACGCCGAGGCTTTGGCACAACATAAAGAGAAAAAATTGAAATGCTAACAAAAGTGAATGTTTTCGGGACTCGTGTGTTTCACATAAACCTTAATATAATTTTTGACTTTGCCGTAACTGTGTGCGAAACCAATCTCCTGTGGCGTATTCATGAGCTCACAAACGCGCGTAGTCTAGACGTTAGCGTTTCGACAGTGCCAGGCGAATGAACTCTTGACCACAGCCCCGAAAAATATTGGCGTGTTGGGAAACAAACGTCTCTCGGGTTGCGGAAAATATGGACTGTTCTTTGCCAGGGGGAACTCACATATGAAAAGTGAAGAGGTGGCAGAACAGAAAACGAATGCGCTGGAATGTCGCCTCATATTTGACGCACGTTTCAAGACACATTCCCCGACAGTCGAAAGCAGCGCCGTGTCCTAAGACATAGCCAAGTTTATGGTTGTTCAAAACCGGAACCGTTGAATTATTTCAGCATGACACTGTGCGGTTGCTCATATAGCTCGGATTTTGAATCACTATGGTCGACTCAAAGTAAACTCTCATATATAAACTTGTAATTTATTTCTTTTTCATTCTATGGAACGTACAGCCTCCTTGCAAGAAGTACAAGATTATGGGCACCCATCGCTAGGACGCACTGCGTGCGTGCTGCGATATTGAGTGCAATGTAAATATCTGCAATTGGATCAACTATTTCTGGAGGGTCCCAAGAACAGAATAATACGTAACAAATTACATATCATTAATTACTTGGAATCAACTACATTTTTAGGCATTCTTGTAATTGAACGGTTGCTTTGGTTATTCGGCAGCGCTCACTGCAATTATACTACTTTCATCAGTAATCCAACTGCTTGTAAGCAGTTACTTGATCGACGAGACAAACTCAACCGATGCTGCTTTGAGAACCTGCATTTCGTGAAAACTACTGCAGAGCGATCTAGATTGGGCCAGGCTGCAGCGTTTGGAATGCGCATGCCCAGACCGTCAGACCCGGGGGCGCAGCATTCGTTTCGTCATCTTAAAGCTCCACCGGATGTTGGCTGACTAAGTGATCAGGCGGTGGCGTGGCTTGATAGCGAAGGCAACTTTGTACGTTGTAGCCAGTAAATCTCATAGGAACAATTTTTGCAGTTTTTCATTGGCGCAACTGAGAGCGTCTTCTACGAATCGAAGCAACACAGAAACGCTGCGCTCTAAAAAAAAATTTTTTTTTTTTACAGCGAAAGCTGTATATGACTAAGCTTCCTTAGTTGTTTAGGCATCCGGCCACAGAAACGGACTTAGTGATTTATAACAGACTCATTCACAATGGGTTTGATTGTTCGTTTTGTGTGCGCGATCCATCACGTACGGGTGCAGTGCGGCGGCGCAGACGTCAAAATGCGGAACAGATTATAACACTCGCCGTGAACAGTAGTATAACGTCAAGGTTATCGCAGTATATAAGCAGGAGAGGTATCGGCACTAGCAACAGCTGCGTTATCGATGGAGCGGACAGGTATTGGGCATACACCCGAAGAACAACATGCGTACGAGGAGCGCCGGAGGCAACAGCAACGAGATTGTAAACGGCGCCGGCGCGAAACGACCACCGACGAAAAACGTTCCCGCGATGCTGAACGAAAGAAAAAATGACAACCATTCTGCTCTGCGAAGATGGAATGGCAGCGAAAGCACTTCGCTTTTCGTTTGAGAGCTTTTACACGTCAGCTTTCGCTGCCATTCCATCTTCGCAGAGTGGCATGGTTGTCACTTTTTTTTCTTCCGCGAAGACCCAGATGCCGAGCAACCGCAATCTTGTGTGCAAGATCAGTAAACGTTACAACACCGCCCCACCCACCAGCGCGCACATCGAGCGAACTGGATAAGCGCCCGATATTTCTCTCTTTTCACCCTGGAACAAGTTTCCAGGGTCGCCGCTGCTATATTAAAAAGAAAAAAGAAGGACGATGACCAAAGAAAATTTTTAAAACAATTATTAGTGAATGTACGGAATGCATGAAGGGCAGCAGAGGACACGTTCAAAGTGCCAGACCAGCTCGTCCTGCTTACGGTATCTACCCAATGTTAATAAATATTCGGTATAAAATAACCTACGCAAACCCATTACCATTGTTTCATTCCTCAGTTAGTTTCTTGGGGCGGTAATTGATAACTGTAGTCAGTTACATTCTTCAATGAAGTAATTGAAAATGAAATTTTGTTTTGATGCAACATGTACAAGTCTGCGTACAAATTTACTGTAGCCTTGCTGGTGACAAGAATTGAGTCGCGTTAAAATAAAACCAAAAGGACTTCCATAAGACCGCAATAAGTCATTACGCCACTGTTCGCTCACTTGAAGTTCGAGGACAGGCTTTGTCCTTGGTCTTTGTTTTTATGTAACAATTTTTTCTTATGTTTCACTAAATTGAAAAAAAGGTCAGTAAATTTCCGTAGTAAAGAGTATCGCAAGTTTCCATAGTAGGTACAGTCGCGGACAGAATAAAATGGACCACGGGATCTCCGAAAACATTCAATTCCCGAGCAGCCCGTAGCAGTAACCAGTAAAACTGCCCACGACAGCGTTGTTAGCATATTCTAGTCTAGGTCCAAAATGCAAATACGAGATTAAGTTGTGAGGTTGCGGAGATATTCAGCTTTTTCTTAGATTTCATGGTCTATAATATTCTGTCCGCGACTGTACATTATATTGTAGCGCCCGCCGGTGCCGCATGCGGGAATGCTATGGTCGGCGCTCTCCGCCGGCCTTGGTGCTGGCTGTTAAAGCAAGAGAGAGAGAGAGAACTAAACCTTTATTTTCTGAAACGGTAATCTGAGTCAGAACTCAGTTCACCCTAAGTGGGAAGATTGCTTATTCCGAGAACCCCCTGGCTTGGGCTGCCTCCTTGGCCCGGGTGACGAGACTATACGTTGGTGCTAAAACAAGAGGAAATAAAATTGGGTGGCGCGTGCTCACGGAGCAGACACGGCACGCGCTAGTGCCTTCTAAGATGCCTAGAACGCTGGACGCCGCAGCTCGCCGCTTTCGCTCTTCTGCCGAAATAAGTGTGGGACGACTTCCTATACCATCTCAATGCCACTGTCAAGGTTTGCTGTGTATTTCGCCTCTGTACACTGAGGACACGCTCTACACGTGCGGGCGGTATTAATGCGAGGCACTCTTTGCCTCGTACCATGAAGTTTTGTGACGAGTAGGTATTGGTGTCTCTCTCGCCTTATTTAGGACCTCTTCAAATAATCAAAACGACGCAGCACCCCAGGCACCAGGGGAATCGAAGTTAAGCGAATCATTTTGCAGGTAGATGAAAATTCAGCAGCGTATCAGGTGTTGCAAAGCGTGGCCAGGTCATTTCTTGTAGCTATCCTACACTGATATTGGCGCTAAGATTGTAACCCTTACAAGCATTATGGTTTGCCACAAGATTTGTTCTTTTGTGAGAAAACAATTATCTATTTCCTTCCACAAAAGAACAACTACTGCATGCTGTAGCATATATTATACAGCTATGAATAAGAGACCCAACCGAATGTTTTTCTTGTTGAAAACGTACCGGGCTAATTATCAGTAAACAAACACACTTATATCATTTTTCGCGCCGTCTTCAACTGTATACTTGAAGTCTTGTATTATCGCCGTGTTACAATACTTTGTGTCGTCCCTGTGTTACAATGCATTTCTGTGCATATATGTATGGTACTTTTTTAGTGTACTTGCCACCATTTGTATATTAGTCATGCAGTCCCACTTACACAATGCTCCAATGAGGAGCCTGTCAATGTCTTCTAATTAATTAATTAATTACATTTGAAGTTAAGCTTTTATTTAGGAACGCTGTCCACGCTGTGTGACTTTATTTGTGACTTCATTACTCCGCTTTCTACTTAATTAAGGGTTTCCAGGCATTTCGCCGAAGTCGTACTGACATGGCGGGTCTCTAAAGCCTACGATTCTGTGCTTTGGTGTGTGGTAAAAATCAATTATTTATAATTAATTCTAATTATTCCAGATACTTCAGTAACTCAACTCGTAACTAAACTCATGTTCTGATATATCTGTAATGAAACCCATGAATTTTGTACTGTACTATTCTTTTGTATATTTTTCTGATATATTTTGAAGTTCGTCCCCGGTCATCTCAGTGACTTCTAATTAATTATAATTATTCCAAATACATTAATAACTAACCTTGTAACTAAACGTATGCTCTGATATCATATCTATAATATAGCCCCCAAGTTTTGTATTGTACTATTTTTTCTATTTTTTTCCAATTTATTTTAAATTTCCGCCCCGGTAGTCTTAAGAGGTGAACTGGAAGTGCTGCGCGAGAAGAAACAGTGTCACTCGATGCTCGTGCCACTAAATAGAACGAACAACCTTTGTGCAATAGGGTTCTGGACGGCAAAATTCTCTCATGAGTATGCATCTGAAGCCGCTATAGGAAGGCCCGTAGATCACAACCGCCGCAATGAAGCTCGAACGATGCCTGGTGGCGCGGTAGAGCCAATGATTTCACCATCTTACTTTCCTTAAGACACAGCGACCGTCCGGCCAACTAGGCCATTTTGCTATTTGGCCGCCTTTTTAATATTTTTCACTTAAGTATGATGGCAACAGCCCGTACAAGTACTTATGTCTGTGTGGGCCAGGCTCGGGCAGCAAATTAATAATTTATAAGCGTAGAATCCGTGTTGTAAGACTTCTTATTTGTTGTCTTCAGGTCGGCGAATAAAGTGATCAGAAATCCTTCAATAGATGGTCCAGGCACGCAGCATATTCTAGTGCACTTCTTTCATTAATGGTGCCTTTTATTGATGTGTACTTATCGAGCGTTCCGGCGAGGTACAGCCCACTGTGTGCATTCGGTGTCCAGCCTTGCCTTGATCATTTTATACAATGCAGAAGTCTTATTCATCTGTTAAGGCCATTCTTAATGCATGAACATTGCCTCTGACAAATAGGAGTTCGGCCATGTCAGCCTCCTCACGTTGATTACTCGGTGCGGTTAATAATTATTTCTTGAATTTTTAGTTGAAGCAAAAAGAAACCACCCTTTCGATCGAAAGGAGACGCATTCATTGCGAAAGCAATTTATTACACAGCTACACGAAGTAAGATTAGTAGTTTTATCAGCTGTGTAAACTGCTGTAAACATACATTTACGAAGTAATTCAATAAGCACGCTGTCACTCCCGCTGAGGAGAAGAGGAATACGCCTCACCCTTTGACGGCGGACATGCGCGTGCACTGGTGTAGTCGTGTGTACGCATCATGCCAGAACGCTGGTGTGATGAAGAGCGGCAGCAGGGCCGAGTGGTTTCCCTATCAATCTCGCTCTCACTTCAACGCGAACTAGGCGAGCGAGAACACAGATAACGAAGCCATCAGCTATCGCGGGTCGACTAGTCTTCGAAGCCATCCTAAATTACCTCCAAGATAGGGCTCGCGTGGCCACGCACGGATGTGCTCTGCCGCCACAGTAGAAGAGGAAATGCGCCAGTAGCCTTCCCTCGCCACTCGTACCATGGGTGACAGGAAGGCGCGCACCATGCCCGCCTTCCTTCCTTGCGTACGCGAGAAAACGCCGCCGCATCGAGCCATCATCTCTATTGCCTCATCCTCGCAAGCTTTCCCTCGCACATACAGCATACGGTGCGCGTCCGCAATGTTATCACACTCACACTTTATACAGAACATCACGGCGACGGCGACGGCGTCGACGACGGCGGAAATTCGCCTGGAGTCTCGATATATTTAATATCGCAATCAATACAACAATATATACAACTAGGCTGGCAACTATACCTTCGGAAGGCGCACAACGCAAGCCTGCCTCAAAACCTCACATGAAATGAAGCAAATGCTGATGATCTCGGATTTTTATGGCGCAGCAGCCCGGCAGGCTATAATGCGCCAAGAACAATATGAAGCAAGAAGACGAAGCGAAGAGGAAAGAGAAAGAGAGAGAGAGAAAATGATAAATGAAAGGTAGGGAGGTTAACCAGGACTGAGCCCGGTTGGCTACCCTACACTGGGGAAAGGGAAAGGGGGACGGAAAGATTAAAAAAAGAGCGAGAGAGAGAGAAAGTCCACTGGAGATATCAGTCGGTCACTCAGTCCGGATCACAGACGCTGACTCAATCCGGTCGCTTTCAAATATCGCAGCAGCGCTTAGGAAAGAGAAAATATATATCGAAGCCGATAAGTTCACTAACAGCATTGGGAAATCTCTGAATGAGTTGGCACGTGACAAAGGCAGAAAACACAGTTCTACAATAAGATCTAAACTCACAAATCTGCGACCGTAGGTTAGGTACATTGAGCGTCTAAATAATGAGACAAATGAAATTTCAAAAACTGCGCTAGACACAGAGGTAAAACAGCTGATTCATTAGAACTTAAAACTTAAATACGGAAAAAGACGCAAGGAGGAATTGACTCTCGCTATCGATGGGCCACGCTTATCGCCTTAATAGAGCTGAAACAAGCTTTGTAGGTGATGAGTTGGCATTACTTGCATGACGAGGAAGAATGAACAGTTTGATAACTCAATTTAACCGAATAACGTTTTCATTCATTATTTTATGGCACTTATTGCTGTTTTTAACTGAATCTAGCAACAATCATTGGCATATATATTAACGCGAATTCGTTGGCTAGCACCAGTTCTTTAACATGCATCTTCGCAATGTGTAAATGTATACCTTAATGTTCCACTTAATGTTGTGCCGTGAAGTGCAAAAGCGGTATGTTTTAAACATTCTAACCTCAACGTAAATTCATTGTCCAAGCATTTGAAACCAGTATCTCGAAACTGGGGCTAATCTCATAAGTTATGCAAGTGACTAAAGTATCAGTACTATCTGGCTTCGAATCCTTATCTTGAACTGCGTACTAAAATAATTATTCAAAAATATAGCTATGTTATGTGGCTTAAGTGCTCTATTTGCAAAAAGGCCAATAATAGAAGTGGTGTGTTTTATGAACCACACAACAAATTATGCAGGGCACCACTATCCTAAAAAGCAGCGTCCACCCATCAACTGCTCAAATTAAGCTTTCCAGTTGAAATCGCTAGCACAATTAACAGGCGAACGTACGAATGTGGGCTAGTATTGTGGAATTCATGAATTAAAGCAAAAACACAACATAACAGGAAAAACGACATACAACAAGCGCGTGCCATATCTCGATTTTCTTTCTTTGTTTCGCTTGCACATCAAATCATGACTCTCAAGGAACTGTCCCTCCTCAAAACTTTATTCCTAGAGAAAGCGTCAGCTGGTGCGCCTTATATATTCCATAAGGCCTTCTCCCGGTTCCAACGTCAGAGACGCTCTTCAACTTCCCATTCCTTTTCCCGGCAGACGAAAATCGGAAAAATGAAAATAGAATTGGTCAAATGTAAGAGGTAGCCTACCATTCGAGCACATATTTGAAAAGAGAAGCGAGTCTATTGTAGGGGCTTTTGTCAAGCGCATTGGTTTGGGGGTCAGTGAGCACAGTTCTGCAGCTTCGAAGCGTTATAAGATGGATACGAGATTAAAGCAGTATTATCGCGCCAAAAGCAGACTTCAACTCTTTGCCTTACTGCCGAGATAAATGCATTTGCAGTGTTGCGCTTTTCTTCTGTGTCTTGAGGTCGTTATTTTTACATTGTCAATCTGGTTGCGTTGCTTAGCTACGCCCTGCGCGCGAGCTGCCTGCAAGATTAAAAGAAAGCGTCTTTGTCGTCAAGGGAAAGGATCTTCAATATTGGTGCCAATCCAATCCTCTTCGCCAACTGAGTCTGCAGTGGCGTCGACCTTGTGCCTTCATATCACGGAGTCCAAGAATAAATGACCCAGTACAAATGGAAAGAGCGCATGGGCTAGAAATGTTCAGCTTTGCTACACGCTTTGATCAGCGCGACTGTCCCCAAAGCTTGCCCACTCCGTTGCACAATCGCTGCTCAGATTAGAAAGAGTGATGGCCGACTACAGGCTGGACGACAGCTTTTTGTAAGCCTCGCGTGGCGCACTTTATTACCGGCCGCGGCCCTTTATTCTGCACGAAAAGATATATGAATTTTCTACGCGGGAGCTATCTGTCCCAGAAAGAAATAAAAATAACCGCCTACAAGGAAGGCAGTTCGGAGTGGCGTTTTACAGATGACTATGTCTGTGGCGTTTATTCTCTTCCTGCTTCTTTGTTTTTACTTCACAGTGATATGCACTATATTGTATGACGCTAGAACTCATTCCAAGCTTCAAACAAAGCAAAAGTAAAAACTGAACCGGCACAAAATATACAGTCACTTGCATCAGGGGTCAAAAGTTACAAGGTGTAAGTTATCTTCTTCATTTGCTTGCCGCCATCCCTGATATGTCCAGCATTACCATTGGGTTGCATGTGCTGCAATTGACCTACAAAGACCTATAGCGTAATAACATTATGCAAATGCAAGCCAAGGACCTTGTCAGGCGCAGAAAGATAGCGAGAAGACACCGCGGAGAACACAGGACTGCCGCACCTTGCGCACACTTTGCATCAGACTGACAGCTACTGCCTATGCGTACTATCCTGTAAGTGCACCGTTAGCGTGAAGAACTGCTTTATCGCTTTGTTTTCCACTGCAAGTTGCATGAGTAATTTCGTTTCTTCCTAATGCATATAGAATGTTCATTCTGGTGTTTAGTCTCATATTATTAATTTCAATCGGAGCAATGTTTTCTAAGAATAATGAAAGAACTCGACTGTTCTGGGCATACAGATTGCTCATGGAGTCCTTTGGCAAGAATAAAATGGCCGGCCGCCAGCGTTGATGCACAGGCTTCTGGGTAGACATGCTCAATGACGAAGAGGTCTTGAGAAGTGTTCTTTCTATTTATTTATGTATTCACATTTCTTGGCGCTTAATTACGTTTACATACCTTTCAAAAATTGTTTAATAATATTGTTGTATTTACATTCAGTTCCTTGCACTCAGTGGTGTTTCTGTTTCTGTTCAGATGCAGTACACTGTCACGTATAATTTTTGTAAGGATAATAATGCCAGTAACCAATAAGGCTATCAGTCAGCAATGAAGGAAGTGTTCTTTTTCTGGGCATAATAAAAAAATCTTTTTTGAATGCATAGGTGCGCATCAAGATTGTGGAAAAAAAACATCCTTTACAGCCTGGCGCTTTTGTCATATACACTGGGCGTCGCCAGAGCGCAGCAGGTATGAGGTATGAGGCAGTACGTTTCATTTTTCATAAATACAGAAGGTCAGACTCCCCAACACAGATTATGAAGCACAATAATATCCCGTTGCTTTGTACGCGTGAAAAACTGAACCGCATTTCTTTCCTTCATGAAATTTTGGCAGGAAAGCTTAGCATTGCTCCCCCCTCATTTCTCAGGCACTCCACTACTCGAAGGACCCGCCATTATAGCGAACACTCATTACACCCTATATTTGTTCAAACAAACTCATTTAAGCACAGTTTCTTCCCTCAAACAGTAGCTGATTGGAACGCTCTTCCTGAATCGGTTTTTCGCTCTCCTCACGTGGAACAGGCCCTTCAAACTTTGTTTCTTCAGTAGAAAGGAAACAATTTTCTTATGAGAAATTTCAATGTTCATTGCTTTCGTTTCTGTTGTGCCATCTTTTAATTTTTGATTTAGTTGTATGTCACATGCAATCAATTTTTTCTTCTTTTTTTGCATGTACGTGGTGTTATGATTTGTGTTTTCATTCCCTCCTGCTTGGGCCAATCTGGCCTGCAGTATTGCGAAATAAAAATAAAAATATGTTGCGGCCTTTCAATGTGCGAGGTTTCAACATATTAGAGCCCACGTTTTTTAACAGTGCGCTGAGTTTCTACGGCTAGCTTTTAAGGACGGTTAAGTGCATCTTAAAGAATAGCCACCGTTCTGAGCCACACTGAAGAGAACGCCACATCCCTTTATGCGATTGTAGTTCAAGGCTACGTTACTTCGAATAGGGGTTCTGTTAGTTGAATACAGTGGATTCTTAAGATCCCACGCTACAACGTTATGACGGCCATTGCTGAAAGTTGTCTTATAGTAATGACTTCCCGCCTTTCGTGTGGGAGCTTGTCGACATTATTCTCATTTGATACATATTGGATTTCTTGACGTTTCAGCTTTGTTCCACTTGAAGGGTTGAACAAGACAGCAGCAGCCAAGTGGCTGCTGATGTCCCTTATATAACAAGTTGGTCCGCGGGGTATGTTCCAGAGGGAACTTTCCCAAATAGACAATTTGGGACACTGGGTATGAGCAACTAGGTATATGCAGAGGTTGTGTGTTCGAGTGGACAAGTTGGACCACTCAGCGTATGAATAGTATTGGCCAGTCACCTTGAATGCAGATGTGTCCCTGGGTAGGCACCTAAATAGACGAGCGGAACAAGAAACACGAGGGGAATAGGTTGACAATTGAAAAAGTCGCCTAAAGAAGGAGACAAGTTTTGAGAAAAGAAGTGAAGTATGCCAAGTCGTATCAGAGCGTACACTGAGTGAGGATCGTTGAGCCACGTATAAGTGGTGAAGGAGCCTAAGCTTCAAGGAGCAGCAATGTGAACACATTTTAGTAAACATGAAGGCAAGCTTGGCTTATCACCAATTGCCGCGTATCCATGACAGCTGCGGCTGACAAGTTCAGTGTGTCGTTTCCGTAGTCTCAGGCTAGATACGTTGCTAACGTTATCGGCTAGGTTGGAACTCACATTCTGAGGCACTCAAAGATTAACATGACGCAAAATACCATTTGATCATAGTGCTTCGAAGTGAAGGGCTGCTGGTGTTCTTTCTAACCTGGTTCAAACAACCCCTAGACGGATTTAAGTTCTATGCAAATATTTTCCTTGTGAGAGAAATGCGCTCATATTTACACTCGGCAGGTTCTGCATAGCTGCTGTGAGTGAGCAGGAGACATCGACAGTATAATAGCCGACTTGGGTCCAAAAGGTGGCAGCCGCGCCAACGTGACGCGACGACGTAGTGTTTCTCTATAACTATTGAATATTTTTATAACATCTCTCATTTTTCATGCCAACACCAAATATTATATTATACACCGGCGGTACTTGGACAAGCTCACCTCAATAGTTAGCTCGCGCATTGATTCTACGGCAACGGCAGAAGGACAAATCAATGACCTGCGGTACTACGGAAACCACAGCGCTCAGGGCCAGAAGGAAGGCATTACGAAGACTAACATTGACCAGAAAAGCTCCACTCCGATTCAGTAACAAGCAGCACGCTGCAAAAACATGGGCTTAACAATATTTTTCCCACAGGTACAGCAACAAAGAAAACCAGTTTCTGCGTTTCGCAATGGTTATTGCTGGAGCCGTTCCCTGAAAATCTCGATTGCGTTCGCGACGCATTGAAGTTTTCCAGGTACAAGAGTGACTGCGTCTTCGTGACAGCATCCCACAGGGCAGTTAAAGGCTGTTTTCAGACCACTTGAACATTAAAGGGAGTCATTGTACTGCATGTTCATTGTGTATGCGCATTTACACATCCTGTGCCTTTCTTTCTCACTTTCAGAGCATACCGATTCAAACTTACCTCTCTGTATTTCATCTAATGAATTTCCTTTTTTCTCCATCTACTTGGAAAGGACTAAGCTCTATCGGGGCTCTTGTATGAACATGGACTCTCAAAGACGTATAGAGTTGAAGTTGGCGCCACCTTTGAGTTCAACCAAGCACGCAGTGATTGGAATGGCGTAGCTGTTATACAAGATAACGGATGTAGCGGACATAATTGCAAGAGCCTAAAGCAAAATGCCTTTAATTCCGCCGCGAGTTCCTCTTGCCGCAGGAAGAAGCAATTTATGTAAACCGCTGCAATGGGGCAATACTCGCGGCTATTCATGCAGTCAGCAGTGACGGTCCGGCCAGCGCATAACGAAGGTGTCGCCTTGTAGCGGGAAAAGCTTGTTCCACAGTTTTATCTCTTCATTCTTTTTTTTTTAGTCTACAATGTGAGTTTGGCTGAAAGTATTTCTTGGGGAAATGAAATAAAGTTTCTAAGCTCGTATTCGGCGCCTAAGCTGCGGAAGAAAGCCAAATGGTACCGGGAAACCTCCTGCAAGAGGCGCTATGGCGTGAACAAAAGGCCATCGCCGAACAGCTCGTTTTATGGCCGGGGACTCGTTTCCTTGCCTGGCGAAAGGCCTCCGGAGAGCGGAAGCAATTTACGCGAGTTGCGTCCTGCCTTTGGCCTCTCGACGGTCGAGGGTTATGTGTGTGTTTCTACACGCGCTTGTTTGCCTGTCGCTTTGTTAGCGGTGAATGGAAGATTTTCAAGCGCTGCCGTGGCATTGACCCGTGTCTTTGACCGACCACCGAGAAGAAAGATACCCTTTTTTAAAACTTGGTGCTATTTCTCCGATCAATAAAACCTCGTCGTTTCAAGAAGTATTAGAGATGGCCAGAGTCTTGCAACCGGGCAGAGAAGTTTTTGCATTGAGCGTGTTAGTATAGTATGTTCTATGACTAAGATTTCGAAATTTCGCCGTACCCAAAAGGACTGTAGGTTTTACAGAACCAATCGATTGTGCCAGAAAGAGCAGCTTAAAGTTCCTGTAAATGTTGAAGTAATTCCTTCTATCAGATGCTGAGTAGGAAAGTTGTTGCGCAAGAAGCTGCACAGCTGACAGGTACGCAGACAGGAAATCTCTGAAAAAGTGATGCGCTCAGAAAGATTCGCGCGGAGTGCGTCAGGCGGCAAAAAGAAAAAAAAAGGAAAGAAAACAACCAAGCGAAGTTGACGAAACTTAAACGCTACGCTCCATCGCCTCAGCGGCGGAGCCATGAGGCCGGCATAACATAACTCTATTCCGATCTGTTTTTATTCCGAATCCGCCGTTAGCCCTCCCTGATACATAAAAACGGCACAGGCGCACTCCCTATAGGCGGCCGCTCCATCCACTCGGGCTTCGTCCGTGCCATTTTGACCCATCATGGAGGACAGGCAGTGCCCTGCCTTCAGCTGTTGGCATAAGCGTTGTGCGCACGCCGCTATGAGCACACTAGCGATCTTGCTGTGATGCTTTCTCTATGCGCTTCTTTGAGCAGTATGGGCACTAAGTGTCAATTTAACTTTATCGAACATTCCACTAGGCGCTGAATAAGGCTGATGGTGTCCCGTCGGTGTCGTCTCGTACACCATCCAGGTGTGGTGCCTGCGACACCACTGGCCGCGCTCCTGGTGACATCAGCGTTGGGAGACGCATGGTAACTTCCAGGATGCTGTTTGTTGCATCCAGCAGAGGTTGCCTTGCCTGCTGCATCACGCCAACATGTCCTTCACGCGTGTGACTGGAACGCCGCCCAAGGCGTCCTACAGCGCCACGCCGAACTTTGCTGTCACTGACAATGCCTCGGTCTTCGGGCGAAATCTACACGTTTCTTTTTTCTTCATGTGCCCAACACAATGGTTCTCACAAATTCTCAATTTCCCGGACGTGCAACCTTGCACGAAGAACTGTTAGCCCTATGAGGAGGGGTCAATACCATTCCCATTAACATGAGACACATTGTCGAGCAGAGTGTGCGATATACTTATTGGATGCTTACTTGTACGAAGCGGTGGCCGTACTAACTGTGCCTACGACAGAAGACGCCATGGCATAAGACACTAGCAGAAAACTAAAGAGAATATAGGACCATGGGGAAAATGTTGAAATTCTATGAACACTGGGGCACACCAGCATTGGGGGGAGGGGCAACGCAGTCACTCACGCAGTTGCGACGCAAGCAGGCAGGCTTGATTACACATGCAGCACCCCACTACACAGCGGACCGAAATCCCTACCTAAAATTACGGGCCGAAGGCTCTCTTAGCAGAGCATTGATGCATTACATTCGCACCAAAATAAAAGCAGACAGAAAACAGAGACTATCAGAAGCTACGCAGGTACCTGTGTTCGACGACAATGGCGGGCTTACTCGCACGCAAGATGCTTTCTTTTCTTTTTTTTTTCTTTTTTTAACACGGTTACGACCAACCCTGCACACACACACACCGCATACCTGGGGAATGGAGCTATGACAAGCTACGACTGCGAACAGTTATACCCGATGCACATTGCAAATATACCCGATGCACACATTGTCAGGAGTCATGTTGAGAAGAGTTGCCGCACCTGATTTGGAACCCCGCAGCTTCTTCACATGGTAGATCCAGTATCCAACGTTTACTTCACGCTGACATTTCAACTCTGAGATATCGAATACAAACCAACCCTAAAGCACAGGAAGCCATCGCGAGATACGGCAGAGAAGGTGGTTTATTTCGAGTGGAGTCCAGCTAATGCGAAACGACGGAACTAAGAATGTACCTAGAACACAAAAGTCTACATAATCCGCAAGATAAAAGACTGAGGTGAAGATGCATCTCAGCCAACAATCCACCGACCGAGATTCCTTACCCGCCTACTCCCCAACAGCGGCGGAGAGCTGTTCCGTTCCTTAATATCAAGGGTTTATTCATTCATTCAAGCTTATGGGTGAGGGTAGCAGAACAAGGAAACGTGACTTGGCCAGCTGATTTCACTCTTCCCTTCTTCAATGACGGATATTTTAGTTCGGTTGTCATCACTGTGTAACAGTTTTTTTGTATACTGTATATTGGGGCCAGAATAACAGGTTAAATTTTGAAAGGCAGTTACTTCATTCTAGATTAGCGAACAAGAAATCCAGGGCTTCTTGTTGACATGGTATAGGCTGCCAGGGACTCGGTGTGAGCCTTAGTGTCAACTACAATTGATAGATTGACGTCCCATTCCCTTATATATAGCTAATTCTTCCCTGTATACGCTCTATGCAGCCCAGTGGAATATTTTCAGTTCATGTTAAAGAGCTACAGTCGTCAATATCTTCAGTCCCAAACAGCATTAGCTATTTCACGCATCTCACTGACGTCTAGTCGACAAGGCTACCAGTTAAAGCTCGACAGCAGCAACAGCGCCTGCTAAAGTATGCGACCTCGAAATAATAAAGTAATAAACGCTAAAACGTTGTACACGTAACGCGACTATATTATAGTACTGCGAGGGCAAGATTCTGAATTCCCGAGAACGCGGTAACAGCTATCTTTCTTATGTGTACACTGGTGCGCACAAAGTTAATGTGTTATTTATTTGTGAGAAGCCTATAAGGGCGCGCTTGAGTACCAGTTCACATTACGGAAATGTTCGCGACATTTTTCTTTCAAAGTAGAAGGTGTTATCTGGCGGATTCGCTGTTTAACAGCACACGTATAGAAACTATTCGTACCACTCCTTTAAAGCGTGCCTTGAGCGGACACAAAGAAGGCAAAGCACTAGTGCCTGTCTCGCACGTGCATTTAGAAGATGGCAGCATTTTAGGTTTCGCTTGGTGCGTGAAGTACTTGGAAATAAGCACGAATCCTTTTGTAGTTTTGACCACGTAAATTAGACAAGATTTCTGATGCTATATTTTGAGTGCGTGTCCTGCGTGAACAAAAGAAATAAAGGTTAGTGCGTGTGTCGCACGTGTTACATGGGAAGTTTGTCCGCAAAGTTAGAGTGACTCTAATAGCACATCCGTGAATTCGATACGGCTGGCAGAGGCACTAGTACAAGCATTATTAACGGATGTAGAGTATGAGCAGACAAAAACAATTAAGTGTATCTTGCAAGAGATGTAAGATCTAGAGATATCTACGAAATTTATTTAACCAATTTAGTAGGGGTGTGCGAATAGTGATTTTTGAGACTGAATCGAATACGAACCAAATAGCGCCAACAGCGAATCGAATCGAACATCTAATGGTTTTCGAATAAGGAACAGCCGTTATAGCAATTAATATTGTTATGGGGAAAAGAGAAAATTAGCGGAAGCGCAGATGAACTTGGTCGTAATATAAATCGATGTTCACATCCTAGTACTCTTAATGTTACCCGGTTTCTGTCATTACAAAGTACGTTATGAAGCGTTGCTTATTGAAAGCACAAATTAAGCCATAGGAGCAAAGTATAGTTCTTTCGTATGCGAATGATCCCTGTGTAGCCTGAAGCCTCGAGCAGGCTACGTAAGCGGCGTCCACTACGCACGTTCTCATGTTTCAAGTCCGTACTATGCCGCGGGGGTGAAAATTAACCGTAATGTTTACCCAGATTTACGTTTACTTGGGCGCAGTTGACGTTTTGAAACATTCGAGAAGTATTCGAAAAATATTCTTATTTACGTATAGTGAATATTCGATTCGAAGACCGAATCGTGTAGGACCCTACATAATTTGTTATTCGAAAGTTTCTAATATTAGCACACCCCCGCAATTGAGGGACAAACTGACTTCGGAGGTTGGCAGCACTGGGCGAAGAATAGATTCGCTGCTCTTTTTCTTTCCTTTCTTCTTCTCTTGGGCGGAGCTTGTTTGTAATTGGTATGCTGTCACCTACTAACAGCTGAAAGCAAATTCTCTGAAATTGGTGAACTTTGTGAAATCACTGAAGCTTCACGATCAACACCGCCGTGTCTTAGCAAATCGTTTTGATCAGGCGCAATGATGTCTACACATTTAGACTCTTTCCGCAGACGTCCATATTTCGAACTTCAGGCGTAAATTTGTAATTATTTTTTGGCCGGGAACAGCAGTGGTGTCCATACGGGCCATGTCGCTAGCCTCATAGAACCTTCTTCCTTCGGACATCTTATAGCGACAGGAATTGTAGGACGTTCGAGGCGCGCATTCGCGTGGTCGCGCTGTCACAGTGTCGACACGCTGGTGCCGCGAGAGCGTGGAGCGTTAGAAGGTAGAAGACACGCGCAGTGCGTTTGTCTTCAAGCGCGACGAAGCCAAGCGTATGCGCCGCATCACGCCGCACTTATTAGGCTCGGCCGGAGCCAGGACAACGTTCTCGCTCACGTTGCTCACGAGCGCCGTGCGCGCACACATTAGCATGCCTCTCGGGCGGTTCTTGTGCCTACACCGCCGTGGTGCCCAAACTGGTCTGAGCGGAACGTATGTAGTAAACGTCAAACTAAACATTTCCCATTGATCTCATCCCGCGGGCCGTCGAGGTGCCACGCCTGCGACGTAATTGCTGGCGCTGCTTCTCAACACGCAAGCGTATACCGAGACGCCATCGACGTTACGATAAGCCTTGCGATCGCTTTCGCGCGAAACTGCCAATTCATGTTTAATTATTGCCGCTACGATTAGTTATCCCTAAAAAAGCAGGGCTTTCTCGCAAAGACCACGCGTTTCTCTAGTTAGCAGCTGCTGCAGGACGCTGGTTGTTCGTGCCCTTTAACACAATGGAGGCGAAGCCATGCTATGGAACCATATCTAAGAGCAAAAAAAAAAAAGAAATGAAAACTGAGAGTGAACGATATTCTTCGCAGCACTCTCGTCTCGTGAGGTCAGGGTGCGTGCCGACCTGGCTGGTATATTCCTCTTTGAGGCGGAGCAACGAAGATTTCCTTTGCGCAACTTCGCGGAAACCGAACCAAAATTAGTGAAGGGAGCAGGTGGTGCGGATGAGGCGATGTCACGTCATATAGCGTAGATGTATTGGTCTCAGAGCTGAACGGCAGAGCAGGTTAGGATAAGGCATAGTAAGGCAAGGGGGCGATCGAAGCCGATCGAATGGATTTAGAGGCAGTTCTTGGAACAAAGAAATTGGTGCTTGTCGGACGTTACTAGCAAAGTGAAATCCCGAGGTTGTAGAAATATATGAGCGGTATCGAACAGGCATATATGGAAGGCAGCGAAATGTCGAAACGCTGAGAACATGCACGTGCGTTCCAGTGAAATGTTCGCTATCTCTTTTCCAATGCGATCACATGACAGTGCTTAGAGACACAAATATATTTTTATGTAAGAAATGCTAGAACGAATAACACTAAAGAAATAGTTTTTTCAATGAACAAGAGAAACGTTACGCCCGTGCTTTGCAAATACTTTTTTTTTTATCTGAGCCTGTCTTGTTTTTATAATTATACCGTCGGCTAAGAGCATGGGCATTCCATCGTGTGAAGCAAGGAAGGTGGTTTTAAAAAAGGAAGATGAAGATATCGTTAGAAGACAAAACACGTGATCATTGATACATCCAATCCCTTGTCTACGATACATTGTCAGAAAAAAAGAAAGTGCTGTTCAAAACGAAAGCATGATATGAAAGTTGTGATGATGTCCGTAGAATGGCACGTACCCACAGCGGGGTGTTGGCCAACAAGCGGATGGTAGATATAGTGTCAACGCCATCTATAACTATTTGAGATGATCGCCACGTGTTAAAGATGATTATAATTTTGATACTATTGTGCATACCCTCAATGGGGTATCGGCCACGAAGCAGCTGGCACATTTCCAATCAGTAAGGAGAAGTCGAGAAAAAGAAGGCGATATAAAATTTGTCACATTACGCATCACGGGTGCGCGAGGGCGCTTGCGCGCGCGGCAGTTTTACGCCAAAGACCGTGTTATGAAATTAACAAACTTATGGCATTTCATTAACTGCTTTCACGAAAGATTCGCTTGACATAGATCTCAACATGTTCGTTGGGTCTGCATAATTTGTTCTTGTTTTTCTACAAGAAGAAAAGTCGTGCACCAAGAAAAGAAGGACGCGAATGAGAGTTATTAGTGTCTGAGAAGTGCAGACAGGGCACACAGTGTAAACGGATGTGCACTTCTTGGCTGATACTGCAACTTTATTCACTGCGCTTTCAACGATTGATCGGATTAAAGTATATTATTTACGTCAAGGGTACGCAATTTGAGAAAAATATCCGTCGGCACCGTAAAATTATTCTAAACGTACTGTTACAATGTTTGCAGTTCTTGCATGAAAATTTTTAGCGATCCTCTCTTCTTTCTCTTAATGAAAACCGCACCTGTTCATCTATTGGCTAGCATCTCTTTATTGAGACTTCTCAAGTAACGGAACTATTGGCCTCATGGAAAGAAGACTTGTGGACTACCGTAGTGAGCGCTTACCCACGTGTACCACGCTGCAAGGAATGAGTTTATCATGGAAGAGAGCTAACCTATACACACTGAGTGTTCACACATCTTCCACATACGCGTTATAAACTGCTCCGAGATGAGTAAGCGCTTCTGAAGTACAGTCCGCGATCGAGCATTGTTTGACGCACTAAATGCTTGGAAGAGATTTAAGGAAATGTTTCATTCATTACTCATATATTAATAAATGAGTCATGAATTAATGAATCGCAGAGACGATTTTCATTTGAACAAAAAAAATAGGATTTAAAGTGGTTCACAATAGTTTTACATAGACACTATAGATGCAAAGTAGTAGCTTTAGTTCTTGGGATACTTCTACTCTGCATCCTTTATCTCAAAACTGTAAATGACAACAAATACCATCGTGTTCTCAGTCTCCCCTCAAAATTCCACAATCTTAAAATATGCAATTCATAAAGATTGTATTGACTGGTTTCTCCTTATGACTTAGAAACGTGTTTTGCCGTGCGGCTTGCCTCTGCTAGCTTACTTCTTTAGCCGCCGAAAAAGCAAATGGCTTCCAATAAAGAGGTTAGGATTCAAGTATCGCGCGCTCTATCGGTGTTCCCAAATGTCTCTGCCTGTAAATAACGTGTGAAGAGAAAATATTTGGTGCAACTGGCCTTCTTACGGGACTATAGACTTTCCGCCTCAGCTGGCAGTCGTAATTTGCGCGGCCTTCGGTGTGAGTCAGAGATTTACCAGGTCTTTTTCTTCATGCATAATTTTTATGTTTTACTATGTGTGAGTTGAAACTTCTGCGACCTTCATTCGTGACACGATTGAATGCCCACAAAAAAGCAATATGTGCGGAGTTTCTTCATCGTCGATCGTGGCAGGAAAATATCATCGTCACGTAATTCCGGTGGGCTTGCCTATCGAGTCTGAGACTCTTCAACACGCTCAAATAATAAGTTCCTGCTATGGAAAAGGTAACAAGCTCTATTGCGATATTATCCAACGTCTATGAAGAGGTCATTATTACCCTGTTGTAGAATTGAAAAACTCGCCATCGTGGTGGCGTAACAATCGTATGACATACCCTATTTTTCAAGTATATGTATTCAATATGCTACGGACTGAGCAGTTCCCGGGGCACTTCATGGCCCCTTAATGAGTGATAAGAAGCGCTCATTTTCTTTTGATCTTCGCTAGATTTCGCGCTTCGATTCCCCCAGGCGTGTTTTGAAAGAGCGCGCCGATAGCCTTCGGAGGAAGAGCTCGCATTGTTCATGGTCTTTGTCCCTGGTTTTTTGTTCTTCGCCCGCACACACTTGGGGAAATGAAATACCTTCTTGTCATCGTGACCGACATTCACTTATTAGGCAGAGTACATTTGTTCGAGCCCGCCGAATCATCTGTCCCATATTTCGTGGAAAGTACTTCGGAAGAAAAGGTGTGTCGCACAATGGCGAAATGAGGTCATATTCCTTCAATTTCTAACCAAAGTTTTATTATTAATGAATAGGCTATTGTTAATAATGTCAAACGTGATGTTTCATGAGGAAAAGTATTTTAAAAAGAACATTCGCGAGCAGAGGGAAGGTATATAGTGTTCCAGATTGACATAAATGACTAAAACAAAGTGGCCGTGAGAAATGCCTCGTCAATTACTGCTCATTAGTTAATTCACATTAGTTATTTTTGGCAGAAATGCGGATTGCGAGATTATTTCGCCCAATCGCTAACAGGTGAATCAACGATCGGCGAGGCTCGCCCTTCACAGTGATGCGCTGTTTCTTAGGCCCGCATCGGGCTTTTTTTCTACCGGATCACGACTCACATCGTCGGTGAGACGCTAAGAGCGCACGTTCGCCACCTTTCTCGGCTACAGTCCCAACACTTAGCCGATTTTCCAGTGCGAGGACCACAGGCTACATTCTGTGGCATTCTGACGAGACACCACGACTCGATACCATCTGGCTTCAAGCCTGCGAAACGCCCAAGATCAGCATTGTTGCGTCTCCGGCGAATTCGCGTGAGCCGCTCAACTCCTGGGATTGCTAAGAAGGTAGACTTGTCACGGCTAGCCTTGAACCAGATGTCAGTGCTGCTCCTCGAGTCGTACTTTGTCCACCTTCACATTTACACGGAAGGTCCCACTAATTCAAACAGCTCTACCCGAGCAGTGGTTGTTCCATCGGAAGCCGTCACTTTGCAGTTTAAATATTCGCACAATACAACGTCGACAGCCGAAGAACTTGCGGCTCTTCAAGGTGCACTCAAGTACGTGCTCCAGCAGCCACCAAATCGTTGGACTATTTTCTAACATTCCAAAGCAGCCGTAGAAACTCCGCAGTTTGCCCCACGGCATGGGTTACCCGAGCAGCTAGTGTACGAAATAAGGCACGCTCGTAATCAGGCGCTCCATAAACGCCACGACATTGTATTTCAGTGTCTACCAAGCCATTGCGGAATTGTCGGCAATGACAGCGCCAATGAAGCTGTGCGTTCGGCCCACCAAAAAAAAAAAAAAACATCAACGGGTTCCTATATAACACTTTCATGAACTGATGCCGCGCGACAACTTCGATCACTTGCTCGCGACATGAAACTTCTACGTTGGGATTCACAGGGTTGCACCAACTCACGCTTTCATTCTCTCGACCTTAACTTGCGACTTCGCCTGCCACCTGGACTCCCCCGTCGCGAAACAACTTTATTGCGTCGCATGTGCTTGGGCGTCGCATTTTCAAATTCCTATTCATTCCTGATAGGAATGACCAACAATGCGGGGTGCAATTTGTGAGGGTGCGATGGAACTCTAGAGCACCTACTGTGTATCTGCCCATCCTTTGGCACTCAACGACGTACTTTACAAGCAAAACTCACCATGCTAGATAATAGAGCGCTCTCAGCAGAAAAGGTCCTTGGACCATGGGCTACGCATTCTTGCATGCAAGACGCCACAAAATCCCTTCTGCACGTCCTGAAGGACAGTGGAGTTTATGAAAGCTTGTGAAAGTGGACTTTCGGCTGCGACTGACTGGGAATGACTGACTATAATTATATTTTTCTTTTGTCCCTTTATCTGTTCTTCCTCTTTTTCTCTACCCACGCGTAGTCTAGCCAACCGGGCACGTCCTTGGTAAACCTCCCTGCCTTTGTCTCTTCGTTTCTCTCTGTCTCATCTCATGAATAACTTTTTGCCAACAATACAGTTCCCAACAATGCCCTGAATAATTTTTAAGCTTTTTATTAATAATTTCTAACGTTGCTTTTCTGAATTTAACGTACGAGACGGTAGACGTATCCTGAAAACAGCGATGGGTTGTACCAGTGCGTATCCACCATGGTTTATTCGTAATATTGTAACATAAGATGCTTTTCATCAATAATTGCGAGAAACGTAATCGAAAACTTCCCATTTACTCAGCCTGTCTGATCAGAGATATTCTTTTTTAGATTACTAACAGCATTCAAACACAAGAAACTGAGCTATAGATAACGATTATTTTTTTGTACTTGCTTATGAACATAAGATCGGCTTTTAATGTTGCTGTGAAGAAAAGGAAATTTCAGAGTTCTATATACATTTCTAGTTAAAATTTCGCCTTTGTTAACGGTACCACATATTGCAGTAACAACAAAAGTTCCCTTCCTGTTTTGCTTTAGAAATGACTAACGCTGTACTGCATCTCTCATCCCTATTACTACTATACATTAGCCCTCTATATTAATGTTCAATACATTGCCGATGCTACTTTGTATATGCAGTTGAAATTCAACAAAAGTTTTCATGCTCTTTATTTAACGAGTGGGAATATTCTTCTATATCGATGTCCTCTCTTTTCTAGAACATTTCCCACTAGTCAAATTGTGAGCTGCAAATTACGCAATGTTAGATTTTGGTGTGACTTGGTTCATATTAGACATTTGACCAATATTTTTGTGTCACTAAGCTTCAGATACCACGCCTTTACTTACTTGCACCATAGTGATTTTAAAACTGAATATATGCATCTCATTTATCGAATGTAATAGTCAATACAGGGAGCGATTTCTCTTTGAGCTGCCTTTTAGCGATAGGTGCCAAAGACGGCGACATGCTCACTACTTAATTATGCTCTTTTTTAAACTTCTACGTTGCGCCAGCACAATCACAGGGGACTCTAAAGTCCTTGAGGATTTCATGTACTTCCAATGCGACCTATACAGTCAGAACTATGCTATTAGACAATGACAGGACGGCGTGGTTGACACTTCTCAACCTTCCACGTCAACTCTGCAAAATGGGGATGCAAACATGGAATCGGCCTCCTGCAAAAAGAACTAGCAGTTATTCGTGAATTTTATCCGATGTGCTATAGAATGCTTAGGGCCCAATCACACTTGCGAGTCGCAGAGGCCGTGCGACCGTTCTGGTCGCAAAGGCACAGTCGCAAATGGTCGCATTAGTCGAAACGCGACGGTTGCAGGCCTGTCGCACGCTACTCGATTTTCCAGCCTTGCGGCTGCGAGTGGCAAATCACTAAACCAATCAGCCATGCCGCAGAAGTAGCGCGCGAGACCTTGTGCATCCAGTTGACACTTAACACGAACGGAGGCACGGGTTGACAAACCACCACCGCCGTCTTCTCTGCCTACGTGCTTGAAATGCTTGTGCTGCCGCGGTGCACGTCAAAACCGCCACGACGTCCTCCTCTTCCCTCAGGTTGTCGTGGTACATCACGAACAGCGAGGCACTAGAGCACACCGAGCTCGAATGCGGGAGACGCGGTCACAGCAGACGAAACACCCGCAAGCGCGCCAGCGGCGTCCTTTCCGAGAGTTCTCGTTCCGTACGAGAAGGCGACCCGCAGGTCGCTGAGGGGGCTCTTGCAAGTGTGAACGTCGGTGTTGTCGAGCCGCTGCCTGATCGCAGGCGACTGAAGGCCGCACCACCGAAGTGTGAATGCGCCCTTAGGCTACTAAAAACACAACGTGTTACTGAAACAGAATGGACAGGTTGCAAATACGCATTGCGTAGGGAAGGGTAAATGAGACTCACGGGGCATGTAAAGTCAGACATACTAGATGTTGAGAAGGTCAACTGGGCCTATTGCAGATTTCAAAGAAATCTGTGATTGGCCCGCTTCCCTTTGTTTAATTTGCGCTGACCAGCTTAAAATCAAAAGGTTAGAAACACTACTAAAACGGATCCTTAGTGAAGAAGAGTGGGAAGAGCGATGTCGTGTGCGGGCCGCGCTCGACAACGTAATACTACTACGTAAATATTTCTATTCTACGCAAATAAACTCGTTCTCTCCGGCAGCTCCAAGTAGCCAGTGCCAGATCAATCGGGGGCAAACATATTCTATTCCTTTCCGAACGGGGAAATCTCTTGTTCGGAAAAAAAAATCAATTTTGTATGGCATAGAAATGCCTCTTCAATGCGTAGACATCGTTTTGTCGTGGTGAAACTTTGCGGTTTTGTGATGCCACGTGACATAAAGGCGAAGTGGGCGAAACCCGAAATCTTTTTACTAACAGTACAGGTCGCATGGCGAAAAAAAAAAAAGAGTGTGGAGTCGGAAATAATTATTTTTCTTTTATTTGATATAATCATGCATAATCACTGCGGAGATGTCGTATAGGATGGGGAGTTCTCGCGGTTTTCTCGATGTGGCGTGACAGATAGCCCAAATGGGGTTAACCCACAAAATTTTTGACCAGTCGTGGAGGGCTACTTGCAGAAATGAAACGGCAACAGTTTAGAGTAGCTTGACGTTTAGCGCCCCAGTTTTCCATGGTTTTGTGTATAACATTACTTAAAGGAGTGGCCAATTGGATTTCGTAATCGCTACGAAAGTGCATGAGCGTGGAATTTTCGATCGGCCACATATGGCGCAACTCGAGAGTAATAGACAATGGTTGCCTGCAGCCAGCATATCTGCATGACCAGAGGGTGACATTCAGAGCACAGAAAGGCATATCTGTCAAATGGAACTGTTTGATTCACTTTGTAGCTACAGCTGATGTATCCAGCCTACGAAAATACAGTGGGAGTAATGCATGAGTTCCCTAGTTAGTGCGTAGAAAAAAGTTGTGTAAACGGATCCTTCTGACGCTGGCACATGAAAGTATTGCGAAGCAGAAGTGAATAAGGCTCGTGCGCGCCTCAAAACGACAGAGAGAGAGAGAGAGAAAACAAGGGTAGGAAAGGCAGGGAGGTCAACCAGAACAGCATCCGGTTTGCTACCCTACACTGGGGGTGGGGGAAAGGGGAATAGAAAGAGGAAGAAAGGGAGAGAGGAAGCACTGAGTACGTGTGGGAGCGACACCATACGCAAGGACACTATAAACGGTCTGTTAAGCCCGTGCACTTCAAGTACCGCACTAGTGCACGAATCGCTTTTCGAGCCAGTGACGGGCGTGGCCACGGTCCGAGTATCTTTGACTCGGTGAAACATCTCGAGTCCAGTCTGCGTAAAGTTGCCCGCAGAGAGAGGCGTTGGACATCGTAGCGAGGGCAGGTACACAATAGGTGCTCGATGGTCTCCTCGCACCCACAGGAGTCGCACATCGGGCTCTCGGCCATTCCCATACGGTAGGAGTATGCGTTCGTGAACGCCACTCCCAGCCACAAGCGACACAGCAAGGTTGCTTCGCCGCGGGGAAGGCTAGATGGCAGTTGTAGCCGTAGCGTGGGGTCCAGTTTACGTAATCTGCAATTTAGGCCACTTGAAATCCAGAGATCTTGGGATTTCTTACGCGCAAGTTGGCGAAGTTCTCTGGCAGCGTCCGACCTCGCCAAAGGTGTTGGACGCGTCTTGGTATCTTCGTGGGCACACCGGGCAGCCTTGTCAGCTAGGTTGTTGCCGACGATGCCACAGTGAGCAGGAATCCACTGAAATATAATGTGGTGTCCACTTTCCAGAGCATGGTGGTGCAGTTCCCTGATTTCAGATGTCATTTGCTCGTAGGTTCTGTGACGTAATGCGGACTTGATGCTGTGAAGGGCTGCCTTTGAGTCACAAAATACGACCCATTTCTCTGTAGGCTCTTCGGTGATGTACATCATAGCGGCATGGAGAGCTGCAAGTTCTGCCGATGTAGATGTAGTCGTGTGCGACAATTTGAATTTAACTGTAACGTTCTTGGCTGGAACGACGAATGCGGCAGTTGAGCTGGTAGGTGAGGTGGAACCATCGGTATATATATGTATGCGGTCATGATACGTCTGGTGCAGTAATGTAAGCGTAAGTTGCTTCAGAGCCGGCGATGGATGATTGGATTTTTTTGTGATTCCAGGAATAGCAAAATTCACTTGAGGCTGTCGCAGGCACCACAGGGGAGAGGAAGGCTTCGCCGCCGGTGTAAATGATGCCGGTATGTACTCATGATGAGCGCTAATAACTCGTGAAAAGGTCGCTTGAGGTCTCTCGGCTGGTAGGGAGGCCAAATGATGGTCGGGGATCCTTGACAGATGGCGAATGTGCGCTCTGAGAGAGTCGACAGCTACATGTGTCTGGATTGTATGGTCTCCTGCGATGGCGATTGTCGCTGCTGTTGAGGTGCACCTAGGCAGCCCTAAACACGTGCGTAGGGCTTGACCTTGTATGCTCTCCAAGGCGCGAAAGTTCGTCTTGCATGCATTTGACAATACTGGTAGGCTGTAACGAAGGAGTCCGAGAAACAAAGCCCTGTACAGCTGCAACATAGAATGGACTGGTGTACCCCAGTTTTTCCCGCATAGAAATCGGAAGACCTGAGAAATGGCGACTAGCTTCTTCTTCAGATAGACGCAGTGAGGGCTCCACGAGAGGTTGCGGTCAATGATGACGCCCAGAAAGCGATGCGTCTTAACATAGAGTACAGCTTGACCATTGATCGTAACAGGATACGATGACATTTGTTTCCGCGTAAAACCAAGTAATGCGCACTTTTCAGTAGACACACTGAGGCCTTGCTCTCGGAGATAAGAAGCCGTCATGGTTGCCGCCCGCTGAAGCCTGGCTCTTAGCTGAGGGCGAGTCACCGCAGAGGCCCAGATGCAAATGTCGTCGGCGTATATTGAGACATGTACTGTCTGCGGTAGGTAATCCGCTAGTCCTACCAGGACGAGGTTGAACAAAATAGGGCTCAACACTCCACCCTGCGGCACACCACGGCAGATGGAATGGTCTGAAGTTGGGCCGTCTTCGGTCTGTAAGAAAAAACGCCTCTCAGTCAAATAGTCCCGAATCCATTGATACATCCGGCCACCAACTCCAACAGCCTCAAGTGAGTTTAGTATGGCCTCGTGGGCGACGTTGTCGTATGCTCCTTTTATATCCAGAAAAAGTGCCGCAGATAGGCGCTTGAGGCTTTTTTGATTTTGGACCCATGTTACGATGTCGATGACGTTGTCGATGGACGTGCGACCTCGACGAAAACCTGTCATGGCGTCCGGATAGATGTTGAATCGTTCTAGGTACCATTCCAATCGAGCAAGAATCATTCTTTCCATCACTTTGCCGACGCAGCTCGAAAGCGCTATCGGACGATATGATGAGATCTCAAGCGGAGACTTTCCAGGTTTCAGAATGGGGATCAAGCGGCTCGATTTCCATTGTTTAGGAACGGCGCCGTTCTGCCAAGATTCATTGTAGTAGTTGAGCAGCTCATCACGTGCGTCATGTCCAAGGTGGCATAGGGCAGCATACGTGATGCCATCAGGTCCTGGTGACGAAGAACGCCGGCAGGTCGCCAACGCAGCATCGAGCTCTTCGAGTGAAAATAGCACGTTCATTTCTGGTACACGTGCCTCAGGGATGTCATTCAATGCTACGTCAGTAATGATGGCCACGGACCCAGCAACCCGTGCACAGAACTCTTCAGCCACTTGAAGTTCCGAGCGGAGTTGGTAGAGGGCCAGAGCAGCGAAGGGCTTCCTTTGATGCGGAGATGAGCGAAGACCCCTAACCGTTCTCCATATGTGCGAGAGCGATTTGCGGGGATCAAGCGACTGACAGAATGCTTTCCATCTCTCATCTTCCAATTTATCCATGCGACGCTGGACTTTCTTTTGTATGCGTCGTGAAGCCCTCAGATCCAAGACGGACTTCGTGCGCCGATACCTCCTCTCCGATTGTCGGCGTGCTGCACGCAGCCTCTCCAGTTCCATGTCCAAGTCTGTTCGCCTTGTTGACCTTGGAAGCGAGCAGATGGATGTTTTCAATGCTTCTGCGATTGCTTCTTCGATAGTGTGTGAGAGGCCTTCCCGACATGTGTCATCCATATCCTTCTGAAATTTTGACCAATCAACTGTACGCAAGGCAGTAGAGGAGCGTTGCTCAACTCCTCTAATCTTTATGTATGTTGGAATATGGTCGCTTCCATGTGTTTCTATGTCTGTAAACCATTGGACGCTCGAGGCAAAGCGCCGTGACACCAAAGTTAAATCCAAGCAGCTACTGTAGGTCGTGCCTCGCAGAAATGTAGGGCTGCCGTCATTCACGCAGCACAAATCATGGTCGGCAGCAAAGGAGGCAAGGCTCTTGCCTTTGGAGTCAATTTTAGTGCTTCCCCATAGCTGGTGATGCGCGTTGAAATCACCTGTGATAACCCAGGGGCCATTGTTCATTAGTAATATTTTCTTTAGTCGTTCACCGTCAAAGTGACCCGCTGGGGATATGTAGGCTCCAATTAGTGTAAATGACACATTCTTCTTTTGGACATTTACGCAGACATATTGGTTGTCGTCATGAGGCTCTATCGCATTAGCGACATATGTTAAGTCCGTGCGGATGTAGATGATCACTTTCGTGCTCGCACCGCATGTGGACGAGACGAAAGATTCATAACCGGACAGTCTGAGTGGAGTTGATGTATTTGGTTCGCAAATGACCAGTATGGGGAAGCGATGTGTGAAAATGAATTGGCGAAAGTCTGATATACGGGTCCTTAGACCCCTGGCATTCCATTGAAAAATCGACGCACTTTTAAGTTCAGTGCGGAAGGGGACTGTTGATCGAGCCATGATGCTTAAACGATGCTAGCAAGCACTGGATTTAGTGCATCCAGTATTTGCAGAGCGCTTCGAGCTGCTGGTGTTTGCAGCTTGTTCAGTATAATGCGCATTGTATTAATTAGCGATTGCAGCATATCAGCCACCTGCCTGTCGTGGTCGCACAAATCGCCGACAGTAGACGTCGGGGGTTGTCCAGCGAAAGCTTGCTGTGTGTCTGTTGGTGAATGTTGTCGTTTCGGTAGAGCCGGCCAAGATTCGGCAGATGCGGTCTTCTCAGTGGACTTGCTGTTCGCGGTCCTGTCCACATTGTCTGGCCTGGGCGGTGGAGGAGGAGGTGGTGTCGTAGGAAGTGGCATGCGCCTTCCTTCAGGAGCCTTCCTTGAGGAGCGCCGGCGACGTGAACGTCGCTTCCTGATTTTTTCGGCGGCTTCGCGATGAGATGAATGATCTCTCGCCATCTCTTTCAAGATGGCCATTTCCTTCTTAATATGTGGGCATTTCTTCGATGAAGCTTCATGTGATCCTCCGCAGTTGGAACACTTCACTACAGTCGCGCCACATTTATCTGCAGCGTGGGGCTCTCCGCAGCGGGGGCATGCTGCCTGATTTTCGCAGACGCTGCTCACGTGTCCCAGTTTCATGCATTTGCGGCACTGAAGAGGTTTCGCAATGAAAGGCCGCACTGCATGTCTGAAGTGTCCCACCTTAACATGCGAGGGTATATATTTACCCTTGAATGCTATTTTCACGCAGCGTGAACTGCCTAGCCGCTTAACATCAACGATGACCTCATCATTGGCTGGCTTGATAAGAATCGGCAAGTCGTTATTAAGGATAGCAACGTCTACGTCGTAAATAACACCGGTGACTACGTCAGATCCCAGAGGGATGTAAGAGCGCACCTGAATGCCATCGAGGTCCGTTGCGCTGCGTAGAGTGGTCAAAGCAGCCGCATGCTGGACATCAACCGCCAGAAGATTTTTTCGGGTGTTCATTCGAATGTCCGATATTTCGTTTGGCACCAGGGCTTCCAGTGACATCGACACAGATTGCCTGTTAAGTAGCCTCATGTTGACGTTGGGAAGCAGGGGCACAAATATGATGGTATTGGCGTCCGGCCTCTGCGGCTGTCTCACTGTTTGCGTGCTTGACGATGAGGACGTCCTGGTGTTCCTTCTCTTCGCTCTGCGGCTCTGCACAAGCTGGAAGTCGTCATCGGAAGTGTCCTCACTGCTGAGAGAGTAGACATGGGTGTCCTCGCTGTCGGTGTCGCTCTGCTGACCGATCCGCTTCCTGGAGGCGGCCGCCGCTGACGCCGCCATCGCCGGCAGACGTGCGGGGTCGTCCACTTCCATTACGACCGAGCAGGGAGCGAAGACCAGCGGATGAACTTAGGTTTTCACAGAAATAAGGCGGAGCTAGAAAGAACAGCGCTGTATCAAAAGACACTTCGTCGTCGTCCCTCAAAACGACAGTTAGGTATTTACCTTGGCATCTGAGTACTAAAAAAAAGTCGCAGTTCCGCCCGAAAGGCGAAGCACCGATTGCGATGGCAAATTAGTAGACAGCTACATCAAGTAAGAGTAGTACTTTTATCGGCCGTATAAGCTTATAAACTTTGGCTTACTAAGTTATTTAACAATGTTATAATGTGTAAGCGCGACTGAACCAGGACTCAGAAAGAAACAGGCACGCAGAGACAGCGCTGTTTCTTTGTGTCTGTTTCTTTCTACGTCTTCGTTCTGTCTTTGCTTACACATTGTATCATGGATTTAAACCAACTAGCCCGCCAATGTGTCTTAACTAAATTAGCAAGCATGGTGTCAGGCGTGCACATTAAAACATGAACACATCTCGCTCGATGAGCGCGGCAACTGGCTGTCAAAATGCTGGAGTAAGGAATCGCGGCAGCAGCAGCGATCGAATTGACCTTCGTGCATCTCTCGCTTCAACGCGAACGAAACTTGTTAAGCACAGCGCATACGAACCTACCGCCACTATGCGCTCTCTGCATGCAAACATTGCAGATTCCTTGGAAGATGAGGCCCGTGCTGACGCGCACTTTGGCCACGTCGCAGATCGCGTTCAATATACGGCGCCCGCATTGCCGCATCCTAAGAAGCAGCCGCCGGAAAGAATGCCCCCTCCCCCTCGCTTCACCCGCGTGAGGGCACGCGTGAGGGCACGCAAAAAAGGGCACGCTTCCGGGCCGTCTTCCTCGATCGCACACGCGAGAATTAGTCGCGTCAGCCGGCTCAACCCCGCACGCTTTCATTCGCACATACAGCATACGGTGCGCGGCGACGGTTTTATCGCCCTTGGCATTTATACGGAGCCTCACGGCGACGCCGACGGTAGAAATGCGCCTAGAGTGTCCATACAATCGCTGCCGCAATAATATTTAAAATGATTATACTCAGTTTAATGAAGGTAGATTACGTACGTGATGGTATTTTGCGTCAAACGTCCTGTATAGAAAAATGAAAAGGCGTCCTGCTTATGCAACTCGGCTCACACCTCTATACTTTAAATATAGTCTTGCTGTCTTTCACCGTCTCTGATTGAGCTCCTAGCACAAGTTGGCTGCCTAAGACTTATGCCCGAATTACGAAAGAAAGATATATAGTTTATCCCTCTTTCATGGGAATCTGTACAACACAGAAATGAAACTTCTCTTCACAGAAGCTGTAGAACGTCTGCTTCGTGAAGTCACGGCCCGCTGCAGCGAAAGCAGCACGGTTTATGGGTCGGTGACCGTGTTGCAGGTTCGTATGGCGCGCGGTGTCCTGCTGCCAAGTCGCTTCGGCGAAGGTACCAGCATTTTGGTCTGGCTCCGTAGTGCCCTGCGCAGCCAGTTGAGTTGTGACACGCTCAGCTTCACGAATTCGAGTGGCAGAGTTCGCAGTGTGCGCCAGGAACACGCGAATGCTGGCGCGTCTCTAGCCGGACCAAAGCGAGATTTGCCCGTCGACGTCGTTGCCTTTCTGCCCCGCTTGACGCAGCAGCTTTCTTAGTTGTTGTCATTGCGAGCGAAGCATTAGGCGGCGTATAAGAACTACTGATGCATGTTGAAGCCGCACTCTGTAGGCGACTAGACGTCACAGGCTAATTGGACGTGAAAGAGAAACCATGTGGGGAAACTGCGTCCTAACCTCAGCAGAATGCCTAGGCCACCTACACCAGGCTACACCGCGTTGGAGCCTCTCCTGCGCTGAGACTACCGAAGCGCTCACTGTCGGCGCTCGTTAGTGTCACGATGCAGTGCTTCACTTCACCGCACCTAGATGGCGGCGCCATCGCTGCCAAGAGAGAGCATATTTTACTCGTTCACGCCTACGTCACATCCTTTACAGGAAGTCGAGGGCGTACCCCGACATAAAACACTTTCGCGTTAAAAAAGGCATGTTTATTTTTTCACACTTTCCTTTTGTGACACTCACGCTTGCAGGGACTGCCACTTTCAGAATCGGAGTGGCAGCGCATCAATATTCTCGGTGTACTCAATATTCCCAAGCCTACGTCCTGCGAGATGTGCGCATGATCAGTATCGTGTACAAAAATCGCCAGGACCTAGTGGAGATACGCGTGTCCCTTGGCCCCCTCCCCCGTTCCCCCATATTCTTGAAGAAAAAAGGCTTGAGACAGTGCGCCCGCATAAAGTCGAACATGCAGCGTACAATAACTATACCGCAGGTATACACGTGAATGTAGCCTGTCTGTAGCTTAGTGCGATCGCAGACGCGTGCTTTGTTGTGAAGCTTCCCAAACCTCCGGCCCATGCTGATCTCATTAGCGCCTGACAGTGAAATCCCGTAAGGAGGGATCACGAAATACGGGCCCAAGAAGGGAATAGCAGGGCTCCGTGGTGCTTACCACTGCAGTGCCACTGGCCGACATCGCCTAATCTTCCCTTGAGATTGAGCGCAGACTTCACGTCTGCACGGTAATTTGCTGGGACTTTCTACAGTGCCTGACGGACCGACCGCTGACATGCCTGGACAACCATGCTGATAATGGCGGCGTTACTGAGGACGCATGGATGTCTGGAAACGGCAATCCGCCTGACCTATTATCTTCTAGCGATGCTCTAGACTAGAAACACGGCCTCGTCTCTAGGCCGTGTTTATCCGCTTCGGATGGCACAAAGCAAGAGAATGAAGCTTGTTTTGTGTTTGTTGCTTTCTGTTTCTCGGTGGCGTTACCAACGGCGAATTCCTCGAATGTAAAGAAAGCTTTAACAAGTTCTCTGCACTTCGCCAAAGAAAGAAACCGATGTGCGAGGTGTCTTGTGCATTAATTTGTGGCTGTAGTTGCACGGTACTGCTTCATAAAAAATAAAAAATAACCAGCGGGAACGACAGAATGCAGAGCAGCAAATAGCTTTACGACACAGTGTTCAGTTGCTTTCTATCACGAATGTGGTGGTAGTGTGCGAAAATTTATTTACAGAAATGCATTCACATATAGGTCAACATGAGCTAGATTGCGCCCACCAGTTACTTTGCACTTAGGAAGAGGAACGGGAAGGAAAAGAGTGATAAGTGATTGGCTATAATGAAAAGAAGTAATTTTGCATGTACAGGTCGGTCCACTGTTAGAGGGAACAGGCGAGCGCATGGCTCAAGCTCCAAACCATTCCTTCGCTGTGCTTGCGCGTAGCCGCCGTGCCATGCAATACCACGTCAAGAGGATCCGCTACAAGGAGAAACATTTAATTATGTGCACTGCCACCCGTGAGACGTAGAACGTAAATAAGTACAGTGACATTTATTGCAGTGGCGTAGAATATGAATAATCAGGGGCATAACTATCTTTCCGCGAACGGTATTTCTGGACACGCAAAATAACGTTGCTGTGCTGCGTCTCGCCCGAACATTCCGCGGACGGGAACACATTCGCAACAGCGTCGGTACCTGCAATTTATTATCAATGTATTTGCTTATATATGTTAGTGTCACTCCCTCACTGTCGTTTTGGAAGAAAAGGGCGATACTCAGATACGTGTTATACTTGTATACATGTTTACCTTTCCTTATTCGCCAATGGCAGCATTACACGGTGTTTAGTATCTACCAGGAACTCGACAGACTGAGCGTATCGTAGGCAGACATCCCTGAAACATACCATGCGCAACAGTGCCGAAAACAAACTGCGGTGTCACTCGTTTCGTTGAGTCGATCGCCACGCTCCATCCACGAAGGAAATGCGTTTCGATCTGTCGTGCGATAACGTCTAAAAGCGAAGCTTCCTCCAGAACAGCGCTTCGTGTCGCCTAGACTGTTTTAAAAGCTCGATCATTTCTATGTTCTTAGCATCCAGATGACATGGCACGTGGAGCCCAACATTGCTCAACCGCGGCTCAAGACGTGTGGTCGCCCAGCCCTATCGCAGTGACTCACGTCGCGCACGGGCGAAGCGATGGAGGTACAGCAGACGACGCGCGGCGGGCGCCGCCCCTGCGCCGTGTCGCGCATGCGCTTGGCTTTCGCCGTTTCCCGTACATGGCGCTGCGCGCAGCGTGTTGTCTGTAGTTGTGGACCGACCTGCACAAGTAGGACACGTAGCCGCGTTCATTTCGAAAGCCACGTGTACGGTCAACTATCTCAAAAAATAAGAGTTAGAGCTACCACGGTGACCATGATACTGCGAGAGAGAGAAAGAGCGAGAGAGAGATGCAAATGAGAGAAAGGCAGGAAGTTTAACCAGAGTTAAAGCCTCTGGTTTGCTACCCAGTTGGCGTCGTGGCCAGGACCTAACACAAAGCGTCGTGACAATAATCGGCTATCCGTGCGTTTAACCCAAACGGCTATAGCTCGCGCCATGCTCGCACATCTGCGGGAGAAACGTAGAGCGCAAACGTTGATGACACCCGACCACACCCACACTTATGACCAATGTCAATGCGACGAATACGCGAACTTTAGAGCCGCAACAATTGTACCCACTGAAGGGTCAAGAGACATTTACGAAATTAGAAATAAAAGGAGGGGTTGTCAGTTGCCCCAGTACACACACACGGTCACCCAAATAATCTGACATTGACTGCTACTACTAGAATGCCGGCAAGTGCCAAATTTGTAGTAATGAAAGCAATAGCGTTGCTGCCAACTCTTGGTTCAATAGCTCTAGTGCTAGAAAATTAATTGCTGTAGTTTTACGTGCCAAAATCACGACATGATTATAAGGCATGCTGCAGTGGAGGACTGCGAATTAATTTGTTGCACCTGGAGTTATTTAGTATGCACCTAAATCTAAGCACACGAGTGTATATCTATTTCGTCACAGCGAATTTCGCTCGCCGTGGCTGTGATTCGAGCCCGTGTTCTCGTGCCTAGGAACGCAACGCCATACCTACTAAGCTACCACGGCGGATATTTCCTGTGCTTCTGCGATGCAACATTTCTGTTGCGAGAGCACGCAAACTCATTAATCGCTCTTTCGCCTGCCTCTCAGCTCCAAATCGTATCTAGCTTGAAGACATTAAGGTGAAGTTGTGAACGCACGTCCCTCATTATATTGCGTAACACTACGTTATGTTCCTCAACGGTGTCGCCCCACACTCAGTTCCCAAACTGTTCCGCAGGTAGCATAGGCAATCATTGTTCTGTTATCCTTAGGCCTAATCAGTTATGCTTTCATTGCTGTCTACGGCAAAGATTTTTGCGAAGCTGAGAACATTATTATTTTTTACTGACAATCTTCAGTGATACAATAGTGACAATCACGTCTGCTTGAAATCGGTGCCGATGATGATGACGATGATGACGATGACGATGATGAAAGGAATGACGACACTACAATGGTAGCACCACACAGTTTTCGCTGACAAAAGATCAAATGCGTATGAGAAACAGCACTACAACGTCCTTCGGCGGGGAGGGAACTAGGACAGTACAACTCCTTTTATGTCCGCTTGCACGAAAATTTCATAACGAAAATAACAACAAATTTAAAGGGACACTAAGGTGAAAAATGATTTCTTCTGCATCAGTAAATTACCGTTCTGCAAGACCAAAAACACCACTCTTACAACGGTAAGACGTTTGGCAAACCAGAAAAAGCGCAAGAACGAAATACGGGTAGCGACGCCTACTTAAGTTGCCGCACCTGTGGGCTGTGACGTCTTGGATATTGATGGCATCTTCTAGGGGCTACTAATTATATATAGCGGTACAGATTGATTACATTGTGTTTTAAAGGAAGCATATATTAAACATGGCAAGTTTCGGGAACCTTTATTCAGCCAACGCGGCCCAAATGCGAAAACATACTTTGGAATCTCTGACGTGACGCTGACGTACCGGCGCTGGGGTTTCGGCGCGAAATTAAAATACTGATACTTGGACCTTCATTTTCTCATCTAATAATCAAACTATTTTATTTAAATAACTACTTGCAGGCTTCTCAAACAATGCTTCATTAGCCTAAACTGATTCATTGTTTCGCTTTAGTGTCCCTTTAAGAACGCGTTACAGCGCGGACTAGCAGTTGTCTAGGGTTCATTTATGAACGCGTTCTTAAATTCTTTACTACTTTCGTTTTTAAACGTTCGTGCAAGGCGTCCCTGGTTTCCGGCACAAGTAAATACATCTTTGTAATGGCATCGCTTCATCTCCAAAAACGTAAATATGACATTGATTACGATCGGTCTACATGCCGCACATTTATATACTCGAGTGCCTGGAATCAGAACGTTATGGCACCATTACGCAAAAAAGTTGGGGATGAATATGTTAACGGTTTCGGGCACTGAGGCGAACACAATTTTCGGCGTCGTAGTGCATCTGAGAGGTATGTAAACACCCACCGTAACGCGTGATCTACAAAAGCATGCGGGTGTACCTTCGCTTCCACGAATTGGGAATAAAGGCGTCCGTGTCGGCAGCAACTGCTTGCGGTGAGCCCGCATGCGGGTGAGTGATCTCCGCATCGTGTAATTAACGATCCACACCGTTTACAAACAGCGTTCAACCGTAGAACTCATCGGCTGGAAAACTTCCTGAGTCTTGAAGGCAGCTAGCGTCACAAAATGATGTCAAGGAGAGTATAAAATACCAGAATTAGAAAAATAAGTAGTGCTTTTAATTCGGTGTAACTTGTGTTCTTTCTGGAGCGCCGATTACCATGAACATGCACTCAGCTTCCCCGCCCCATTCCCAATACGCCGAAAGTTCCATCCTTGCGAAATTTCTAGATGTCGGTTCAAACTAAGCGCATCTCTTTCCAGACGCGGGTTTGGCTCCACACCACACTTTTTCGGCTGATCAATTCAATGAACAGCTTGTGCCAGCACGTTTTCAAAACTGCTGACATCGAGCAAGAATCGCTTCTATACTCCCACTTGCAAACTATTTGACGCAAACGCAAGCTAGACGTACCTTCGCATTCTTTTTCGATAGGCGAAAGGAGACAAACATTAGAGAAGACTTGGTGCTATTTACATTATCACAGCATTTGATTTGTAATGCGACGATTATATGCTTCAATGACTACGTTTGTGGCTCATACGATTACACTGCACTGAATCCTTCCACTCCCGTCGACGCAACTGAGTGAAGTTAATTTTGTGAGTGAATCTATGGTTCGTTGAATGAAGGTTAACATTTCGTTTATTAAACGGTGTGTTGCAATTTATCTACGCCTCAGTAAAAAAAAAAAAAACATGGATTAAATGCACATTTGACAAGAGTAATAAAACTATATTCAACGACTCATGAAGCTCATTGAGTGCTACGCAGCACTTTCTTTGCCCAGTTGTTTTTTTTTTCAGGTTTATTGCTTGTTGCACTGTTGATGCCTTGAAAATTATTTGCTGGCGAGCGGAACTGGATGAAGTCGAGCTTCACGTCAAGTTCTTAGCTCAGTGTTGTCTCGTTTTTAACATTGACGATACATTTAGGTACACAAAACAAACGCTCTGCCAGAAGGCGTTTCATTGTATTTTACAATTCGTTGAGCCTTCCTTTCCAATGTTTAAAACAAAATATTATTTGCTTAGGGCTATTCGGAAGTCGTCAATTCGGAGGTTTTTTATGGGTGACAGGACGCATGTATTTGTTTTATTTTTCTTGAAGTCTATTTTCTGGTAGGAAATGAGACGTACGACTACTGCGAAGCTTCGACATACGATGCCCACTTCTAATTGCACGCATCCAGAAAACTCTGCCTATTAGGCAGTTGAGGTGCTCATAATGTAAAGAAAAAATTGTGACATACAAAAAGACGGTCGATATCGAGCATCTTTATAATCATTCTCTTGGAAGAACAGTAAACAAATTCAAGGCAGCTTTGAGTGTTGTATCGCGTACTATCGTGTTACTGCGTGAATTTCCCGATTTCTCCTTTTTTTTGTCTTCTTCTTCTTCTTTCTCCTTTTATTCCCTTTACCCCTTTCCCCAGCACAGGGTAGCCAGCCGGTACTTACACTGGCTAACCTCCCTGTCTTTCCTCCTCTTTGTCTCTCCTCTCCTCAAGGCAGCTGATTAAACATGAAAGCTGGGAAAGGTATTCAGCTGGCATCGCATAACGTTGTAAGCTTGGTTTAAATGTCTATTTATATATTTTTATTTTTTTAGTTTTACGGAGCTGAAACGGATGCTTGGCAGGAAACAACGTTATCTCAGCGTGTCAAAGTCGCGCGACGTCATGTCGTTTTAGCGCCAAAGTGCGCGGCTGTTATGTTAGCGCGGGAGAAGCCTAACTTCAGCGGCTCTCCGCTCTCATTTGCTGCGGTGGGATAACTAATTTCCGGTCACGTCGCCCCCTTCAATTTCGTCACCCCCGAGAACATCGCCGCCTCTGCCGTTTTCCGTGCCTGGAAGGAATGAGAAGCTCCGATGGTTGGCACTAAATTAACTTGCACGACGCCAGTCTACGCCAACGGCGTCTTAACGGACGTGTGCGCGTATGTGTAGAGCTTATGGGTTTTCTTTTCTTGTGTTACTTACTCTCATGTCCGGTCTTTCTTTTGCTTGACTTATCCAATAAAATAAAAGTTTCTTTTTCACAGCTAAGCGCTATTGCTGTTTGCTTTAGTTTTATTCATGATGGTCTTGCGTGCAGTTCATTTTGTGTCTTTGTTTCCCATAGCTGTAGCGTGCGTTAGTAGACTGACCGAAGATGGAGCTAGACGCCTCAGTAGTACACTTGGAGACTGAGAGTGAGTGAAAGGGAAGGAAAGGCAGGGATGCAAGCCAGACGTACAACTGGTTTGCTATCCCACGCAGAAGAATCGGTGAGAAGCAAGAGAAAGAAAGAAAGTGAAGATTACGAAGCTTTAGAAAAAGCGCGCACAAAAGCCGCTCGGTGCTGTGTGCTCTGTTTTCTACTTACCGCTTATGGGTCCTTCTGCGCGAGACGGTTTGCTTCTCCGAACCTTGGGAGTGCTAACACCAAGAACTCCCTATCGAGGGTTTTTCATGCGGGGGCGCACATACAATTGGTCACTGAAGCTCATCGACTTAGGAAAATCTAGCGTTTCAGAAGTATCCAGGCACATAACTTTTGAAGGAATTTGACAATCTACGGTCAGTTTCCGTCGACTTACATCCAAATATGAAGGCTATAATCACTGCGTTCCGGTCTGACGGCGCAAGCTGCCTTCCGACTTCCCATTTTCGAATGAAGGTCGCTCTAGGAAACACAAGCATCCTTAGTTGCAATGTTTCGCCGGCTCTTAAGCAGTTAAATTTCTTTGTCGGCAGTGCCCATAAATCTTGCACAATGTTTCATCTGCATCCCTGCGCAGTCTCGCGTAACTGTGTGAATAGATCAAGCTTCCCAGTGCAGCACCATTTACGCTTCCATGACCAAACATAGGAGGGGTCTGCAGGCTGTTAAACAAATTCTTTCTTAATTACTGGCTGGTGTGGGAAGGTCAGTAGTTCATGCTACAGAGAAAAAAGCCACCCTGCAAGGTCATTTCTTTGTGGAGTCAAGGTGGCAGTTCCTAGTGGACCAGTTATTTGTAGACCTAGGGCGATAGATCACAGCGGTGACTACAAACTTGATTCATGTCGCAGCAGGAAGAATGTTCAAATTTTGACATTTAAAATAATCACAAAAAGAATAGGGTTATGGTGTGCATTAACGGGATGCCTGGACACGACGACACTGATTAACAATTAATCGTGCGTCAACGTACGCGGGGACACCGACGAATGAACATGGGCGAGGTGCTCCATAAAGCCTCAGAAAATTTGCGCACGGACCTGGAAGAGTAATTTAAAGCAACTGTTAAAGCCTCATTCCTCGACACTCCCGGCATTAATAATATGGGTCACAAAGTAAAAAAAAAATTACTCTGTTAAAGCGCGTATCTCCCGCAAAACCGTGGTTAATGCACTGAAGCATGTTGTTGGGCTAGTCCGTTCATAGATGCAACAAAGTTTTAAACTGTGCGTTCATATCCTGTCTTCCTTCATGCAGTTTTAAATTTTGCTGAGTGGTTAATGGGCCGTGACTCTCTAACCTACAGCTCACGATGGTTGGTCAGAGAGTCCGTCAGCAAACCCCATCCAACTCAGGCGCTGTCGCGTTCAGTATCGCGTGAACCATGCATCATTGCCGTTTTCATGGCACGCCTTCTCGTTACTTTGTGCCAGTGTGGCGTATTAGCGTAGAGGGCTCTCGTTTTTCACTGAATCAACGTTGCGAAAATGCAACCACTGCGACGAATTGGCCAGGTACAGCGGCGTTAACATTTAAAGAAACAGAAATTCTTTTGCCCAAGCGCAAATGTTTCAAGTAGAAGTTTTTTTTTTTTATTTGCTATGCGGTAAACCATAGCACACTGCATGATTTCGCTCCTGCTAACCAGAGTTAACGAACGTACCAATCTTGTACGAACTTGCGGACGACAAACAGCCCGTGCAGTATCTTCAGAGTCGAGCATGCCCCTCTGCAGAGAGTCCACGGCCGCGTTCTATGCACACTCCTTCCGATTTTTCGGAAACACTATACAATACACAATCTACTTTGTTTTGCAAGAGACGGAGCTACTTTTGCATTCGACTTTCCTCAAGCATAAATTATTGAAGTACAATTTTTGTGAACTGCAAGTGATTCAGACAGAGAGAGAGAGCAAAGACAGGAAAGGCAGGGATGTCAACAGGACGAGCACCACTTGCATTGAGATAAACCTATTTCGAGCATGAAACTCGAGATACTTTTACGCAGAGAACGTGGAATAAAGATAAAAGCAGGGAGGCTAACGTGATATTAACATGTGATTTCCTTTCCTTCACGGGGAAGAAGAGGGTATGTGGATAAAACGAAAAGGCAGAGAGAAGCTAGCGCGTCAGGGCTAGCGCATCAGGGCTAGCACAACATAGTTGCGAAATAAGAGAAGTTGACAGTCGCATTAGTATACACTAAAGAAGATGCAGAAGAAAGCCTGCGCGCTAACGAGACATTCATTGAATTACTTCTACATTCTCATTCGAATGCGTTGTTATTTCCTATTGCTTGTTCTATCTTTACTAGTTTTTCTCGTTACTTGTTATCTTCTTCGGTCGCCTAGAAATAGGCACTTGTTCTGCGTGACTTGTGGGCGTTAGAACGAAGGCGGCAAGTCTATGAAGACCGTTAAGACAGATTCGCAGGTTGACTGAATGAATTTCCTTTATTTTAACCTAGTGGCACGTCGCGTAGACCTCATATTTCAACGTCAGATGGACACAAATCTTCTGACCACACTCCGCCACTTGGTCGTCGCGGTTGTAGTTCTGGATCCATGGATATTACAATGACCTTGTGTCAGTGAAGTAGCATCCGACATACATTATATCTTTTATAGAATTTTTTTTTTTTTTTTTTGTGGAAGGCCAAGTCGATGGACGTTCCTCAAATCGTTCACCTGACTTGTTTTAGCTTGGCGAGGTCCAGACTTAGAACAGTTTCCATGCGCTTGGGAAATGCTGCATTTGTCGGAGCGTTTTTGTTGAAATCACCAACCATAATCATTGGGTGGTGGCGCATGTCGGGTGGCATGTTTCGGATGATGAAGTTGCCTGCTGCTTTTTCAGACAACCGGGGTGCCAAGTAAGCGCCGGCAACAATGAACTCCGTCGACAATCGTAGTGCACAGATTTATGCAGTTTCGAAAAACCCGTTCAGATCCGACAGTGTTGCTTGTGCTGTGTCTTTGACGTAGATAGCTGCGCCTGCTGCAATGTAGTCGTAACGTTGTGCGACAAGCGCGCAGCGATACCCAGACAACTCCCTGGGATCTGCTGGTTCCATCCTCGTTTCTGTCAAGCACAGAATGTGTGCTTCCATTTGGTTGATGTCATGGGTAATGTCTTGTCGATCTTTTGTCAGAGATAGCACGTTGACGCATGCCACTACCATGGGTGCTTGACTTGCCAGTTCGCTGCGTGCCTTGGCAATGGTTTTTGTTAAAACTCTGAGAGTAGTCGGTCATTGCTCTGTCGAGATGTTGCTTGCCATGGTAGAATTTGTAATCTCCTGGGTTCGAGTGCCTTAATAAACTATATCGTAATTAACGGTGCCTTTGGTAAATTCACCTTAATTAACACCAATGGTCGCGGGTTGAACTCTCACCAAAGGTCGTGTCTTCGAGTGCTTTAATTACCTATATAGTAATTAGTTATATCCTAATTAACTTCGCCTTAATTAACCCCAAAGCTACTGAGTTAGACTCTCTACCTTCACGATGACTGGAATCCTACTTGGAGATATGGCCGGTTCACCCGTATCTCCATGGTGGGTCGTGGGTTCAAGTGCCTTAATTTACTTCACCTTAATTAACACCATAGGTCGTGGGTTCAGCTCTCGACCTTCATGATGTCAAATGGAATCCATCTTGGAGATATGACCGGTTCGCTCATACCTCCAAGTGGGTTCGACTCCCACCAAAGGTCGTGGGTTCCACTCTTTATGAATCTGGCACCATGAATTATGGTGCCGTAATGCCGGACGGCGTAATGCCGGACATCGGGTTTTTCGTCCCTTGGGCCGTCTAAGGCTTTCGCCTTAATAAAAGAAATTCCATTCGCGCGTGGCAGTTACTTGCATAGGCCAGCTGCTCAAACGAAGCGAACTATCTTCTGTGGTGAGCTGTTCTCGTGATGCTCATTTGTGTACAGAAAACTTTCGTGCCTTGTGGAGCATTCCTCTTCTCGAATGATGCGAGCATTGTAGTCAGTGTCGCGAGTAGGTGTGCATAAAACGTTGAACTAACACACTGAATCAACTAACCTTGAACTAACATAAAAACATGTTCCATAATGACGGCCACACGAATATAACCTGTCAATGTGCAAATGGCGACTCACCAGTACGAATATCCATGTCAGAAAAGAAGCTGCACACAGCGACTCCTTGGCAGCCCATGGCTACGGAAGTGAAGACCATTCATCCGAGTAGTCAAATTTTCCGGCTGTCGTCTCCTGTATGCCCTGAAATTTGGCTGCGCCCGGTGACAGCACGTTTGGTCATACAATAAAAGTAGGATCGTTCTTTATAGTACTCGTAGTCGGTCAGGACTGAGAAGGTAATCGGGGGCGATCTCACCGACGCCTATCAATTTCTGCAGGTCGAAGTTCGAATCACCATTTCTTTGATGATGGAGAACTCGTCTGTGATTCGAGGACAGTTTTTCGAAGTGCCGTTATGATAACCGTGACTGTTGGCGCCGTTCAAGATGGCTGAAGGATAGGCTCACACCGTGTGGAGCTGCGAGCTAGGCAGAAAAGCTGAGGTTCAACATACAGAGAGGAATCAAGAAAGAGAGATAGAGAAAAAAAAGGAATGCGCAACAAACCTACAGTACTAAATTTTCCAGCGAATAAAAAATGCTTACATAAGTTCAGAAATAAATAATGAGAATTTGTTCACTTTAGTAATGTTTTCAATATTTACATTCGTTTAGTGAACGGTTTGACTTCAGATTTGATGTGGATGATGAATAGTGATGGCGCTGCTGAGTGGGAAGTGGCGGATTAAATTTCCAGCAGCTTGGGTCACACTAAATTGAGGTTATATTAAGGTAATATCGAATTGGTATCTATCTATCTATCTATCTATCTATCTATCTATCTATCTATCTATCTATCTATCTATCTATCTATCTATCTATCTATATGTCTATCTATCTATCTATCTATCTATCTATCTATCTATCTATCTATCTATCTATCTATCTATCTATCTATCTATCTATCTATCTATCTATCTATCTATCTATCTATCTATCTATCTATCTAATCAACGTAGCTGTTGCTTGCAAGCGTGCTTTCAACGATGTGAAGTATTGCAAAACCTTACATTTCCGATCATTCGAAAAGCAAATACATCAATTCAGGACCGAGTCGAATAACACAATATTGGATTGGATTGTGCGGTGACAGAATGACAGAATAACTTAATTGTACGGTTTAAACGCTTCTTTGTACTCCCTTCAAAAACGTTGCATGTTCCAGCTACGGCGCCTCTCTAGCATCCTGAGAGTGAAAGTCTTCACCGAAAATTGCTGTGCAGAAGAGGTACATCGCGTAAAAGTAATTTATGCTTGATTTTTCGGCCCGTCATTTTGGTCTATCTCTTTTGGCATTTGATGCTGTTAGAAAGTAATTTATCATTTGATGATATCGCGCTCCAGGGAATGCATCCTTTTTCACATAAGACACATTTTCTTCTTTCTCACAGTAAAAATTATTTAAAAGCCGGAACTAAAAGTTCCACAGTTGGCCATTTATGTTATCTGCTGCCTACAGTGGCGGAGAAAAGGATTCCACCTGTAGAACAATACATTGTTTTGTTGGGGACGCTCATGTTGGGGACGCTACCGACCATCTGCTTCCTGCTCTTCCGAAACCTGTTTCTCGTTTGTTGTTGGGTTCGATGTTCAAAGGAATTGCTTTTTTTTTTCGTTTTTTTCTGGCTTTGTCCGCTAATTTAGCTATGGCTTCCTTTAGCTACCACTGTTTACGGTCTTCACCGAACATGCCAAGCTATGACAACTCATAGTACGTTTAATTCCTGTTAGCAATACCTTAAATCTTATATGATCTATAATTAAGAGAAATGGATTCTACTTGTAAGTAGGACGAATCTACACAGGAAACCAACACAGCTTCTTTAGAAAGAAAGATTTGCTGTTGAAACCCCTCTTCGTATGCGATGTTTGTTTTTTCTTCTTCAAGTGGGAAGATTTCTTTCAGAGGAAGCACACGAGTTATTCTCTGCAGTCTCCTGTTACTGACTGGTGGTTGCCAACTTACGTTTTCCCGAACAACCGTGGCGCATTGCTCATTTCTCGTTTGAAATAGAGAATTTTATTCATTTCAAGAGAGCGTCCATGTAAAATAAAAAGATTTCTTTATTTACCGCTGGCCAACTCTTGTTCCCCTAATTGGATAGCGTTAATGACTGACTTCAGAAAGGGGCTTTAGTACAGCTGTGCTTTAGTATTCTCACATGAAAACTGAAGCCCTTATTGCTATATAACATTTTAACCCTCTCCTAGAAGAACGGGCAGCGCACCACGAGTACATGGCAGCTCTGAGCGCAAGTTCGTCCTCTCTCCTTTCTGCCTTACATCTCCACCCCACCCCCTTTTTTTTGTTAAGAAAAACCAGACAGCAAACATGCATCGCAGTTGCCATTTGAAGCAGCCTTACGCGATCTCAACAAAACGTAGCATGCGCCAAATCCCGAAGAAATTCACAGCTGCGCATTGACACGGCCCAAGACAGCTTATATGAGCCACGCGTGGCTTATCATTCCTGATACGACATTCATGATGTAGCCTTGGGCTCTTAGGGCGAAACGACTTCGCACCATTCGGCTTTCATGAAATTGCGCTTGTGGTGCTCTTGGGCTTTTTACCATCCGTTCGTCTGGCATTCGCGCAGCAGTTGCTGTCCCTGGAACGTTTTTATTCTTGCTATTGCTCCATCATCACGCTCGAGCACTTTCGTTTGGCTCTTGTGCCTGAACAACAAATGAAGTAACGGAACCGTGCGAAAATCTCTCAGCCTATTGAAAGCAAGCGCCGCAGGATACGAAAGAAAGTGGAGAGCAAGCCACGTTGTCGAAAGTTTCCACGCCGGTAGTTTTACGGCAGCTTCATGAATGTGAGAGTCGAGACGATGCTCTCAAATGGTGCATCGTCTCGGCTCGAGCTGCATTCAGAAGCTTTGAATCCGAGGAAAGCCGAGAAAGCTTTTTACGGCTGACATAGAGTGTCGCCAATAGCCATAAAGAGAAATAGAATAAAGCTCGACTGCAGCCAGAAGCGTAGGCATTTGTGATGGCGCGATCATAAAGTGACGCTTGTAAGTGGCGTAATCTCCGTTATCCGATAGAGGCGGACGGGCACTTGCGTGACCGTTCAGTGAACTGCGGTGGATGACGTGCACACGGGCACGGGTGTACGCGAAAAACGGCTTCCAGACACGGTGGCTGAAGAGTCCTTTTTGACTGTCTGAAAGGAAGACACGATTGAAGGTCAACTTCGTTCTTTGTACTTACCTCTAGATTCTTTGAACAAGGTATTATTAGACAGAGCTAATATAGAGATATGCGCGCAATCCACGGTGGTGTACAAAACAGGAAAATATGGCGTAGGAAAAGAACAGCTGGATATATGTACCATTAAAGAAAAATCGCACATGAGCAGTGCCTAAGTCAAAACATGCAATGCACTTGGTCCATGAGCTCACGAGCCGCAAATCATTGCTTCGTTGCGCAGCTGGTGAAAAAATGTGTGAGAGGTAGAAAGTGCAATACTCGATTGGTAAATGTCCTCAAATTCATATAGTTCTGAATTATCTGCCTGTTACTGAATTGGTCTGTTATTCTGTCATGGCGTATGATTCAAACTTTTTCGAACTCCTGCACGCTACTCAGTACATTCGGCAGGCTTTGTTAAACGTCAATCTTATACATTGGCTAACTAAATAACGGCAGCCAAACTTCCCACAAAAGCACTTACGCTTGAAATGCAACCGTTCAAAATTAAACTAACATCATGCCGATGTTATTATTATTATTAGAGTTATAATTATATTCGAGTGCTGATTGCCGTGCTATCGTTTGCTAACGAAGCTTTCCCTCAAGTCTAAATATTTTAAGGCAGTTTGTCGTGTGCGTATCATGGCTACGCACGCTTATATCGCATTCCGTTTCTCTACCACGGGTGCGCTTTAAAACCACGGCGCTGCAGTTTTTGCTTTTCTCTTCTTTCTTCTTCTCCGCCCTTAAACTGGCTCTCTTAACTGTACTACACGCTGAGACAAAGAAACAACGCGCGCATTAGATCCCATAGATGAGATGAATATTTACAATTAGTATTAGGGTTATAATTATATTCGAGTGCTGATTGCTGTGCTATCGTTTGTTACCGAAGCTTTCCCTCAAGTCTAAATATTTTAAGGCAGTTTGTCGTGTGCGTATCATGGCTACGCACGCTTATATCGCATTCCGTTTTTCTACCACGGGTGCGCTTTAAAACCACGGCGCTGCAGTTTTTGCTTTTCTCTTCTTTCTTCTTCTCCGCCCTTAAACTGGCTCTCTTAACTGTACTACACGCAGAGACAAAGAAACAGCGCGCGCATGCGATCCCATAGATGAGATGAATATATATATATATATATATATATATAGAAAACTATCAGTCATAGCTCTCGTAGTATAGCCCTCTGGGCCGTTTCCTTTTTTTTCGAAAGTAGTCCTATTAAGGCTATTATAATTACACGAAGGTATTTCGCCCTCATCAGCAGCAGTCCTTGGTATAGTTATTCTGGTGGCTAGCTTCCCACGCTATGCGTGCCGCCATCGCACCTGGTTAAGCTTTTCCTAGACGCTAGAGTTATGCTTTGTCCGCGCAACCTTGAGCGATCGGAAAGCGCGTTTCCCCCTCTTGGCCGGCGGAGAAGGGAGGCTTCGTTCCGGCCGCGAAGCTCTCCACATCTCTGTAAGGTGCCTTGCGGATGTCTTGTGCTGAAGATGCCCTCTCGGTGAGCGCATATTTCACCCCTCATCTTTTAAGAGGTTCAATACATACAAGCATTTGTCTAGCAAACCAGATTTTTTTTCAAGGGAATTTTCCACGTCTCAGTAATTTCTCTCGTCGTATTCGAGTGCTGATTGCCGTGTTATAGTTTGTTAACGAAGCTTTCCCTCAAGTCTAAATATTTTAAGGCAGTTTTCCTAGCCTCTAAAGCCGCTCGAGTTCGCTCTTCTCCTTGAGCGGCCATTTTTCCTAGAAAGTATGCCTTCCAACTACTCGACGTCTCGACGCCGATCAGGTTCATTGGGTTCTACTTACTTTTCTAGAATTAACGAACTTAGGATCACGTTTGTAGCTCAGACACTACTTCTTTTATTTGACAGTCTGTTCTTCTCCTTGAGCGGCCATTTTTCCTAGAAAGTATGCGACTATCGAGGACAATATGAGTCTCTTTCCACGTAAGTGTGTGGCTCGGAGCAGGATCTGTGGCGCTTGAAAGTAGCCTGGGGCCTGACGAACCAACCGACTGAGCTATCTTTCCGGGCAACATCGAAGGGTCACGAGTTCAAATCACCTGTTATGTTCCTTTTTTTTTCCGCCCCTTTTTCTTTCTTTTTTTTTCTTTCTTTTAAGGTCTTTTCCTTTATTTTATCACTGTACGGGAACCCTCCTAAAAAAAAAAAAGAAAAAAAAAGAAAGATATATATCTTCAACTATGTATGGCCTCACACTCACATGTGCAGGTCATAAATACCAGGTTCTCTAGCCGATTGCCATCCATGCGGTATAACCGAGCTCAGATTGGTCCACCTTGACTGACCAAGTAGGGCACCACTGTAGGTTAAATGAGGCGTACAACTCCTGCGGCACCCGCCGTGGTTGCTCAGTGGTTATGGTGTTAGACTGCTGAGCACGAGGTCGCGGGATCGGACCCCGACCACGGCGGCCGCATTTCGATGGGGGCGAAATGCGAAAACACCCGTGTACTTAGAATTAGGTGCACGTTAAAGAACCCCAGGTGGTCGAAATTTTCGGAGTCCTCCACTACGGCGTGCATAATCAGAAAGTGGTTTTGTCACGTAAAACCCCATAAATTAATTTTTAATTTAACTCCTACGGGGACGGTAGAGTATCCGTCTCCTGTGCAAGAGGACCGTGATTCAAATCCCGGTGCCGCGCTATTCTCCACCGGAAAATACAAAAAAAAACCGTGTGTTGAGAAAATTGCACAAACAGGCCTGGAGTGCGGCCTGATCCCGGTGACCAGAACCGGTAACGCACTCTCTCACCAGAGCAGGATTGGCCACCCTGGTGCAGTACTTGGCCACAACCTCCTATATGAATACAACAATCGAACCCCGGCCCTCAGTCCCCAGCAGCCGCGAAGCAACTGACCACGGCGGCGGTCAGATCTGTGACGCTGCAGAGAGTGCTAAGAATACCTGGCTCTGGACAGGCCGCCATTGGAATCTGAACCTGGCAACGTTTAACGTTAGAACGCTATCTAGTGAGGCGAGCCTAGCAGTGTTATTGGAGGAATTAGAGGGTAGTAAATGGGATATAATAGGGCTCAGTGAGGTTAGGAGGACAAAAGAAGCATATACAGTGCTAAAAAGCGGGCATGTACTGTGTTACCGGGGCTTAGCGGAGAGACGAGAACTAGGAGTCAGATTCCTGATTAATAAGGAAATAGCTGGTAACATACAGGAATTCTATAGCATTAACGAGAGGGTGGCATGTCTTGTTGTGAAACTTAATAAGAGGTACAAAATGAAGGTTGTACAGGTCTACGCTCCTACATCTAGTCATGATGACCAGGAAGTCGAAAGCTTTTATGAAGACGTAGAATCGGCGATGGGTAAAGTCAAAACAAAATACACTATACTGATGGGCGACTTCAATGCCAGGGTAGGCAAGAAGCAGGCTGGAGACAAGTCAGTGGGGGAATATGGCATAGGCTCTAGGAATAGCAGAGGAGAATTATTAGTAGAGTTTGCAGAACAGAATAATATGCGGAAAATGAATACCTTTTTCCGCAAGCGGGTTAGCCGAAAGTGGACGTGGAGGAGCCCGAATGGTGAGACTAGAAATGAAATCGACTTCATACTCTGCGCGAACCCTGGCATCATTCAAGATGTAGACGTGCTCGGCAAGGTACGCTGCAGTGACCACAGGATGGTAAGAACTCGAATTAGCCTAGACTTGAGGAGGGAACGAAAGAAACTGGTACACAAGAAGCCAATCAATGAGTTAGCGGTAAGAGGGAAACTAGAGGAATTCCGGATCAAACTACAGAACAGGTATTCGGCTTTAACTCAGGAAGAGGACCTTAGTGTTGAAGCAATGAACGACAATCTCATGGGCATCATTAAGGAGTGCGCAATAGAAGTCGGTGGTAACGCCGTTAGACAGGAAACCAGTAAGCTATCGCAGGAGACGAAAGATCTGATCAAGAAACGCCAATGTATGAAAGCCTCTAATCCTATAGCTAGAATAGAACTGGCAGAACTTTCTAAGTTAATCAACAAGCGTAAGACAGCGGACATCAGGAACTATAATATGGATAGAATTGAACAGGCTCTCAGGAACGGAGGAAGCCTAAAAACAGTGAAGAAGAAACTAGGAATAGGCAAGAATCAGATGTGTGCGTTAAGAGACAAAGCCGGCAATATCGTTACTAATATGGGCGAGATAGTTCAAGTGGCTGAGGAGTTCTATAGAGATTTATACAGTACCAGTGGCACCCACGACGATAGTGGAAGAGAGAATAGCCTAGAGGAATTCGAAATCCCACAGGTAACGCCAGAAGAAGTAAAGAAAGCCTTAGGAGCTATGCAAAGGGGGAAGGCGGCTGGGGAGGATGAGGTAACAGCAGATTTGTTGAAGGATGGTGGTCAGATTGTTCTAGAGAAACTGGCCACCCTGTATACGCAATGCCTCATAACCTCGAGCGTACCGGAATCTTGGAAGAACGCTAACATAATCCTAATCCATAAGAAAGGGGACGCCAAAGACTTGAAAAATTATAGACCGATCAGCTTACTGTCCGTTGCCTACAAAGTATTTACTAAGGTAATCGCAAATAGAATCAGGAACACCTTAGACTTCTGTCAACCAAAGGACCAGGCAGGATTCCGTAAAGGCTACTCAACAATAGACCATATCCACACTATCAATCAAGTGATAGAGAAATGCGCAGAATATAACCAACCCTTATATATAGCTTTCATTGATTACGAGAAAGCGTTTGATTCAGTCGAAACCTCAGCAGTCATGGAGGCATTACGGAATCAGGGTGTAGATGAGCCATATGTAAAAATACTGGAAGATATCTATAGCGGCTCCACAGCCACCGTAGTCCTCCACAAAGAAAGCAACAAAATCCCTATAAAGAAAGGCGTCAGACAGGGAGATACGATATCTCCAATGCTATTCACAGCATGTTTACAGGAGGTATTCAGAGGCCTGGAGTGGGAAGAATTGGGGATAAAAGTTGATGGAGAATACCTTAGCAACTTGCGATTCGCTGATGATATTGCCTTGCTTAGTAACTCAGGAGACCAATTGCAATGCATGCTCACTGACCTGGAGAGGCAAAGCAGAAGGGTGGGTCTGAAAATTAATCTGCAGAAAACTAAAGTACTGTTTAACAGTCTCGGAAGAGAACAGCAGTTTACGATAGGTAGCGAAACACTGGAAGTGGTAAGGGAATACATCTACTTAGGGCAGGTAGTGACCACGGATCCGGATCATGAGACTGAAATAACCAGAAGAATAAGAATGGGTTGGGGTGCGTTTGGCAGGCATTCTCAAATCATGAACAGTAGGTTGCCACTATCCCTCAAAAGGAAAGTGTACAACAGCTGTGTGTTACCAGTACTCACATATGGGGCAGAAACCTGGAGGCTTACGAAAAGGGTTCTGCTGAAATTGAGAACGACGCAACGAGCTATGGAAAGAAGAATGATGGGTGTAACGTTAAGGGATAAGAAAAGAGCAGATTGGGTGAGGCAACAAACGCGGGTAAACGACATCTTAGTTGAAATCAAGAAAAAGAAATGGGCATGGGCCGGACATGTAATGAGGAGGGAAGATAACCGATGGTCACTAAGAGCTACGGACTGGATTCCAAGAGAAGGGAAGCGTAGCAGGGGGCGGCAGAGAGTTAGGTGGGCAGATGACATTAAGACGTTTGCAGGGACAACATGGCCACAATTAGTACATGACCGGGGTAGTTGGAGAAGTATGGGAGAGACCTTTGCCCTGCAGTGGGCGTAACTAGGCTGATGATGATGCCGATGTTAGCCTCAAATCTCGGAAAGTCGACGAAAGCTAAGAGGCGCGCGTGGCATGCCATTAATAAAAATCAAAAACACTGGTGTCTTTCAAAATGTGAAAATATATGTTACTTCATAACATTTACCGTGTCTATAGAGTGTAGCAACTGCAGACACACAAAGAAAGAGATTTAATATAAAAGACACAGATCGCTGCAGACTTAAAAGTGGTGGAGCACTGCTTCTTTTTGAAATATTCGCTTTATTTTACGAGAAGAAAAAGAAAACCATACAAAAACAAGCAACGGAGCATTGATGTCTTTAGTTCCTTTATTTAGAAAGGGGCTCTTACTTCTTTTATACACGCCAGTATATTTGCTAGATTTGCGCAAGGTTATCCCGTATAACTTTTTCTACAGTAAGATTGCACCCTCAGAGATGCGCTACGCACCTCCACAACCTTTATTGAAAAACACGGGTGTTCAGTAAATGAAGACTTGCACAGAAACGGCGGTCATTTAGATATTTTCTTTATCGCTGTCTTCTACGCACGGGACTGCTGGCTGTTAGCTTTCCAAGCGCTGCTCTCACCATTGCTGAAGAAAGTTTAGCCACATAAAATATTATAACACTGGGAAATGAAATCTTTTAAGTAGAGTACTGTACAAGAAAATATCGAAAGAAAGGGAAGGAGGGGTTGCGAAAGGTTATTCAGAAAAGTAAAAACAAAGAACACTGGAAGGAGTGAAGAAAAAGGAAAGAAGAAAACGGAAAGAGGGCGGGGACGTGGGGTATGGAGCGCCAAAACCAGCTTCTCAAAACAAACTTTGCCTGGACTCTTGACTTGTGAATTGTAGAGGCGTCAGGGATGTTTTACTTTTTGCCAAGTGGGAGTTACTGCAATTCGCGCAGGGAACTCAGCGCCACAGATTTGCTTCGAGTCGAGCCGGGAAACTTTTCTGTAAACGTGAGGCCCGAGACAGTGCTTCTATATTTGCAAACATTGAAAAGGAAGGCTGCGATTAGAATATTTATGTCACCTTACGGATGGTCGAACTGCAAGCCAGCGTGGCGACACACATCGCACCATAAGAAGATTAACCGTATCAAGAAACATAAACATTATTCTCACCACGGATTGGGGGCTCGGATCAATGCGGGATTCCGTTATTTATGTTCAGCGGGAATAAATTGCCTGATTACGTAGTTTTACTTGTTTGATGAGTCAACTCAATAAAGAAATAACTGTTCAGTTCTTATATCTATGGATTTCATCTACACATTGTATCCGACCCAGTGAAATCCTAAGCTGATTATATCTCGCACAGAAAAAGTGGTTACGTTACCACTTAAAAAAAACTGCGATCTTTATACATACAGTTGCCTGTTTTTCTTTCTTTTTTTTTTGCTTCTGAAACCTCTCGACGTAATAGAAAGACACATGTTTACAAATAAGCACACCAATTTGTTTGCTTGTACACAGCCTTTCTTATATGTAATTGTGGCCCGTGAAGCCTATCTTATAGGTACATAACGTTCGTGTTAGGGAATTTCCGATAGTGTGGTAATGTGTAAGTGAGTGAGTGTGTATGTATCTGTGTATGTGTGTGTGTGTGTTTGTGAGTTTCATTTTTTTTTTTGTTTCTCACTCCCTTTCTTTCATGCTTCGCCACCTGACTCCGAGTAGAATACCAGGCCTATCGCAACGCTGCCTTCTCTGAATATCATTAAGGCCTACTTATAGCTCGCTCTTTTCTGGGTTGAGAGGGCGTCCTGGGCGAAATCCAGTCGTTGTTGCTGGTTACTGATATTGTGACGATGCTACCAAGCCTTTTGCCAGTAATTACAAGTCCTTTGTCCACGCAACGGCTGAAGTTAACCATTGAATCCTCAATTTCCCTCTTCTCCCCCCGCTCGGTTTAACTTCTCCCTCCCTCTTACTCAATGTCCATTTCCCAACACCGCGGTTCACGTGGCCGCAGCTGCGCAAGGCGGTTGTTGATGCTGCTGTTGCTAAAGGAAGGCAGGTGCCCACAAAGTGGGATCCGCCGAGAATAGTTCCCACAGTAGTTCTTTTCTGATTGCCGCTTTCTCCTCCTCCTCCTCCTCCTCCTCCTCCTCCTCCTCCTCCTCCTCCTCCTCCTCTTCCTCCTCCTCTTACATATTAGTTTTCAAACAGAAAACATTGCCTGAAACTCATTCTTGTCGTGTTGAGCAACGCCTGAAACTAATTTCCGCACTTGTGTGTACAACGAAAGTTATCGTTAGCAAAAAAATTAAAATAAAGAAGATAACGTTTCAGCATATGCCACCCGTTAATCACGAACGTTGCATTCGAAAAAAAAGTATCCCCTCAATGTCATCGGTGGCTTTATGCAAGTTTTTTTTTATTAGCGGCAACAATCGCGTCAATTATAGGGCCATTCGTTCACTCTGTAGCGTCAGGAGCAGGGACCACGTTCGAGCACAATGTGGTGTTAATTACTGCCTGAACAATGAAAAGCTGTCGTTGTCAGACTATGCAACTCAGGCCAATACAGCTACTCGCGGCAGATGGTGGCATCAGGCTTTAACAATGTCGGGAGCACCGCGGCACTGGTAGTATGCAAATGACATGAAAGGCTCATAAAAACAATTCTTAGTAATTGGTTTCCAAGCTGTTACAGCCTATTTTGTAGCCACGTACTCGTTCAAGTGAGGCAGCCATTAGTGGAACAGCTGTGCATGATGACCGCAGTCCTTATTTGTTTTGGTTATTGCGTGTAGAGTAAATGTGCCCAGACAAAACGCGTCAAGTATTCGTGTTTCCGGCGAGCAATAGGAGCTGCTATGGCAGCGGTAGTTAGGGATCCGCATTCATGCCCGTTATGCCACGCATGGAACCTCCTCCAAAAATTTAAGGCCCACCATGTGAGACGTGATGAGAGACTGAGAGAGACGAGGGGAATTGGAAAAGCAGGAACCAGCTTTCCTTCCCTACACTGGGGAACGCGGGAGGTACAAAGATAAGAAAAAAATCTGGCAGGACCCATTTGACCATCATGAGATGGCGATTAGCAGTGAAGGAATGTAGCGACACACACACACACACACACACACACACATATATATATATATATATATATATATATATATATATATATATATATATATATATATATATATATATATATATATATATATATATATATATATATATATATAAATATATATTTATATATTGGCGGTGCCAAGGTTTGTGAGGGTTGGCACAGGCTAACACACCCAAGGTTCATTCTAGTAGTAAAACATAAATACCCAAAAAAGTGTATTCTTAATCGGCGCCGCGGTAGCTCATTTGGTTAGAGCCTAGCACGCGTCATGCGAAAACCTGGGATCGTTCCCCACCTGCGGCAAGCAGTTTTTCATCCACCTTCATTGCCATTAATTTATCATTTTCTTTAACTCAATTAGTAAGAACGAGTATTTCCCCTATGCCGACCTTGGTGTCCTTGTTTGTTGCCTTCTGATGATATGACTAATAAAATCGGGACCCTCAGTTTCCTTTCAGTTCCGCTTCATTACATACCGAGGGTCCCAAATCCGGCAGAATTGATGCCTTCAAGTAGCACGTGTGGGTTTGTTGACCAGTTGCCTTCATCCAAAAAAAAGTTCACGCACACTTGACGCCGGCGCAGAAAATCTGTTCCAGATCCTCAGCTAAGGCTTGTGAGTGGTGGCGCTGGCTAACACTCCCATTATTAGTTCTGGTAGATAAACATATATACCCCAGAAAGTGGGCGGGTAAACCGCGCCGTGGTAGCTTAGTTGGTAAAAATCACAGCATGCGTAATGCAAAGGCGTGGGTTCGTATCGCAACTGCAAACAGTTGTTTTTTCATACACCGTCATTTCTATCAGTTAATGATTTCTTTCATACAATTAACAGGTATGAGTAATTTCCCCTGTGGTGACCTGGGCGTCCTTCTTTCTTGGCTTCTTATAGTATAAAGTGCATTGTATTGTTGAAGGAAACTTCAAGCAATAAACTTCAAAATTATTTTTCTTCTCAGTATCCAGCTCGTCAGCGACGTCTTCAAAGATCAAGAAATCCTCGCGCGCTGTCTGCAAAATGCTTTCTTCTATTGATGCAATCGCGTTAATCAGCAGTGATAACGAAACATAAATCTTTAAAGGGACACTATAGGTTACTATGAAGTCAAGTTAGAGTGATAAAAGAACGCTCTAGAAAGTCTAAGGAGTAAATATAATCGCGAACAGAGCTTTAGTAACAGAGAAATTGAGGTAAATGTATTTTTGGATTTGTGGATATATATATATATATATATATATATATATATATATACTCCTAAAACAACCTTGGTGAAATTCCCACAGAATGATAATCATACTAAGCTGGTGTTTTGGTGCCTACTTCGAACAAGAAGATTGATCGTTATGGTTCCCTCTCTCATCTAGTAACAAATCTGCTGCTGTAAAATTAACAAAAACATAATGTTAATGCAATATTTCATCAATACGAATCGATTTAGTGCTTCTGTTTAGTGTCCCTTTGACTCCACGCTCTCTGTAAGTAACATTTTATTGAAAATGATGTGGCTTCTTACTTGACATAAACAAAACAGTCATATTATCTGCCAGCGCAGTAAAAAGAAAGCACATTCATATTGAAAAGCACCCTCAGAAGAAAGGGGTTTCTCGGTACTTCGCACTACAAAGAAAACAAAAGACATGCCCAGTAATGCTAAACCACCCAAAAACGTAGCGCTAGGTGTTCCTTTCTTTTTCTTTTGCTACATTTGCATTCGAGGCATTGGGAATGTTGACAATATGCGTCGCGGCCTTAATGGCTTGCATCTCCGGATATTAGATTCGTGCAAGAAACCAGTAAACAGTGAGGGTGGAAAATCCCCTTGTCTTCTCAGTTGTCATGGTTCCGCTCGAGAGCTTTAGTTGAAAGGCTTACATCGCCGAGGAAGTATGGATAGCCGAAATTTTTTTACAAGGTTCTTTATTTGAACTACACAGGATTTATACGCAGAATACCTGAATAAGTTTTATATTTGGCTAAAGAAAGCTTGCTAAATTGAAGGTATCTGTTCGTAGAAGGGTTATCGTTGAGATATTGCGCGATGTGGGAGAATATTTCATTCGTCATGCATATACATGGAAAGTTCAATTAGGTAGACCAAATTACACAACACACATGTTAAGACACATACTTCCGGAGTTATTAAACTTATGTAACAGTCAGAACATCTCTCCGGAAAGGTAAATCAGAAAAGAATTGCATGCTTTCCTTTCAAATTTCTAGATGTTATGTTTCATTAGCTTTCGAAATAAGACTCCAATAATAATATTTTATCGCTCCTAGAAAGTATCTGATGCAATTTAAGCACAATTGCTCCATTTTGTCAGAAATGTGATGTATGGTACTTTGTTTTAATTGCAGGAGTTAAACACTATATTCTGTAGTTATGAGTCTGCTTTCCTTTCTTTCCATTTTTTTTCAGTGATGTAAGTTGTTTCACTGTGTTTTCTTTTTCAATGTTTCTTTCCAATGAAAATGCTTTGCATTGCTGTTGATAATGCTGTTTTTTTGCTGTTTAATGCTGTTGAAAATGCTGTTTGTCGTATTTGCTGTACATGTCATTATTTAATATTGATTACGAGCCTTTCGGTGTGCTGTATAATCGCCAACGTGTATGTCTGGGAGGCCGGAGCTAGTCAACCTGCTTCTCAGCTTTTTCTCCCAGCATCCCTCATCTTCGTGATTAAAAATAAAGGAACTATTGTCGATATATTGTGTGATGCTTTCCGAACGGCTAAAGTACATGACAGGGCTATTTGGCTTTGTATTAAATTTCCTTAAAAAAAAAAAAGAACTTAGTGTCTCAGGGGCCGCCAGACGCGTTGATATGGAACTATGGTATTACTTCACTAATATGTAATTCACTAATATGTAATTTGTGAGCCACGTTCCTCGCTGAAATAAATAATTAAGACTTTTTTTTTGTAATAGAAACCTGCAATATCGCTTTTTGGCTTCAAAGTTCAGCGTTAGCAGATGCCTCTCGTACTTCGCAAGGAAGTGGCGGGGCTGGTTGGTGCGTATCATCGGTGCATATAAATTAAGACAAGGATGTCTTACTTCATGCTGGCATAGGCAGTCCATTCACTAACCAGTCACGAGCTGCGATGCTTTTATTGCAGCTTGTTTTGGGATGCCTCCATAAAACTTTTCTACTATGTTGCAGTCGTCAGCGCAAATGGAATTACTAAATTTTCTGGGGTCACCAAGATAGTCATTACTCAACATGAAGTAGGGTCATACTACCGCAGGTACCGAAAAAATACTTCCCTTACGTTACCAGTGGCACTCTCGATCTTAGGTAAAAGAGTAAAAAGCCGAAAGTAAGGCAAAACGCAGAACTCATCGTTCTATATGTAATTTAGGCTGGTGTGAACGACAATGGCACAGATTTGGGTGAGAAGGAAAGAGAACTGAGTGGCTCGATTTGTTTTTGTGTTACTACCATAAGAAACAAAGAGCCCATAAAGGCGTCGTGGCCATTAACTGGTTTTTCTTATTGAAATCTAGGAATTATAAGAAAAAGAACATGAAAGTGGGCGGTACGGCAATTTGTCGCAGGTGAGAGCCGGACCCACATCTTCGACATCAAACGTGCTGCGCTTTACTACCATTAGATTGCTGTCCGGTTGATGCTTCCATACACTTTAAACCAAAGCACTTCTGGAAGGTGTACCCTGGGAGTGTGAGCCAGCGCTAATCATGGTCACGGTGGTGGAAGGGGAGTACGTCAAGGCGGCGTCACCTAGCAGGTGCGTAGCAACGACTTGATTTCAGCAAGTTGGTTCATCTTGAAATAATATGAGTAAAAATAAAACGAAACACAAACGACAGGACTCACGCTTACTGTCAACCAAGATTTATTGGAAGAAACACCAGCCATTTATAGTGATATCAAGAAGAAAAATTATAAACCGTAAATCCTTAACCTTTAGCCTCTCCGTGACAATATGAATTTTTCATTTCAATTATGACGTGCCTATCAAAACCCGATGGTTTTTTTTGTGTGTGTGCGTCTGTGTTTTCGACATATCTGGATCTGCTCGCAATAAAGATGTTTTTTTTTGTACTCGCTTCATTCGTGCTGCTTCAATACGCCTGCTAGTACGTGAGCGTTTGAATACGCAATTGGCCAACAATCCCCCCTACGATATGTTATGAAGTCTCACCTGCGGCAAAATGTGTTGTCTACTTTCTCATTACCCGCCGTGGTTGCTCAGTGGCTATGGTGTTGGGCTGCTGAGCACGAGGTCGCGGGATCGAATCCCGGCCACGGCGGCCGCATTTCGATGTGGGCGAAATGCGAAAACACCCGTGCACTTAGATTTAGGTGCATGTAAAAAAGCCCAGGTGGTCAAAATTTCCGGAGTCCTCTACTTCGGCGTGCCTCATAATCAGAAAGTGGTTTTGGCACGTAAAACCCCATAATTTTTTTTTACTTTCCCATTCCCCTTTTCACTGTCATTTCTACATTTAATAATAAAGAACACGCTACTTCGCATATGATTTTTCTCGTTTCATTATTTGTTTCCTTCCCGTGGTTGTAAATAGCATTTAAGTGAGTTTTGTATACGATACTTTTTCATTAAACCGCTACTCGGCAAATCCCCATTTTTCACCAATGCCAAGAAGCCTTAAGAAAGCGATGTTCTCATTTATTTGATAGTCTTCGTATATCAATTTGCACTGAAGTTAAACGCAGAATTAAGAACATACTCCGTAGATCATTATGTGTTGTTTCTTCCTGAAATATTGCTTACATATCGAAATAATGTGCAGTACGGTTTACTCAAAAGGAACAATGAATTTGCATTTCGCCACTGATTAAAGATCAGAAACGGCGTTAAAGGTGGCAGATTTTTTACAGTGAAGCTGTATATGGCTAGGGTTCCATGCATTATTGTTCTCCGTTAACAAAACTATCATCATCAATGGCTCATACCCCCGTAAGCCTTCACTCTCTCGTAAGCAAGCAAAAATGCAATGGCTTATAGTGACGTAAGGCCGAGGCTACAGGCACTCAGCATAATCAAGTCAACAGTGCTTACATTCTTTCTAATCACGCATACAACATACACAACAGTATGACGAAAACTGTCATTATCAGTGGCTCATACTCCCGTGAGCAAGCGCTCATACACCTGTAAGCACGCAAAAAAATGCAATGGCTCACTGTCCTGTAAGGTTCATGGCTACTCATTTCGCGTGAATTAGCTGCGATGACACTGCCCCTGTTTTTGTTGTCGGTGATTTCAATGCGGATGAGTCGGTACCGAAAAGGGAGCGGTTTACGCGTTCCGTATTGCAGACATATATATTTTGCGATGCCACACCGATCCGGCCCAGCCGACCATCCAGCGGCTTACGTGCATTGATTAGACGTTATCAAAGAATGAGACAGCACTTGCGAGAGAAATAATGACCACCCACCAGAACAATAAATAATGCTTCTGTTTTCTGCAGGCACCTCTCATCTCCCTAGATCTACGCAGGATGCTCCAAGTGGGTTGGCATGTCTTTCTAAAAGCCTTTGTCTGCGTAACCCCTGGTTCTTTATGGGCCACGTTTAAACATCAGGATGGGAAGCTGTGCTGATTTCTGGTCGGTCTAGGACCCAGGCTTGAAACTGCTGCGGGTAACTCCTCCACCTGAGCGCCACTTCATTGGTGTGAAACTGTTGCGCTCAGCTCCTTGTTCAATATATATATATATATCTATATATAAAATCTAATATTGAACTGTAACTGTCTTCGAAGTGTGTGTTGTCTGCAAGGTCGACAATTTTTCCAAAACTAAATGTGCACTTACACATCGTCTGACACTTTCTTCGCTACTGACAGCACATTCTCTCCAAACACGCCATATGAGGAGTCCGTTGAAAATTTGCTGGAATTTATTTTGATAAATGCTGCCTCACCCATTTCATTCGTAAAGATTGCAGACATTGTAATGCGCTTAGGACACAGATGTGGGTCGCGCTGAAATAGGCCTTATATTCTCTTAATGCTAAGCGTGCGTCTAGCTCTGACGGAGGCTACGCTGACGCTGTGGTAATCTTAATTAATGTTGAGAAAGATGGGCGTAGACACAAGAAACCATGGCTCGAAAGAAAGCCGTAACAAAAATATTTCTTGAAATGAATGAAGCTGGCAGGAAAGTGATGACACGAAAAACAAGATAAGGACTAAAATTGATAGCCAACAGAAACCTTGTTTACTGCCTCTACAAAGAGAATGCCCTGCATGTAGAGTTTAGATTGCTTGAAATTCAGAACAAGAATGAATCGCAGAATAAGTCACTGCCGTATCACCTCACAATAAAAAAAAAAAAGTTGTGCGGAGGCGGCCTAAGAAGCCACGATAGCTGAAGCACTCGCAGCGGTGCCGAACGCTGCAATCGTGATCAGCGACTCGCAGGCAGCTATCGCGGCCGTAATCGCGGCCTTTGCCAGAGTGCGGGAAGCATCGAGCTCGCTTCTTCCCGGCGCGGCACCGGCTGCGGAAGCCCCCAGGGACCTTCTCCATCGACGTCGCCGCCGCTTGGAGGCGACTCTGAAAAGTTCAGAGTTGGCAGACCAGCTCTGGGCCGTGCGGCAAGCCGAAGATGCTGCCCGAGCCCAATGACTTCGAGCCGCCACCTAAGGCCGCCACCACAAGAACTACGGGACCATTCTTTAATAAAGCTTCTTCTTCTTCTTCTTCGTCTTCTTCTTCTTCTTCTTCTTCTTCTGTGCGTAAATGCATACATTAGTCAGGTTAGTGGATGTTAGTGGGTGCACTCAAGGTCAAAGTTTTTGTGTAGGCATGCAGATCTGCGCGTTCCGGAACGGCGCTTTGAATAACAGGACTAGCGCATTTTATCTGCGACGAATGCAAAAACAAGCATCTCCTTTCGAAACCCCAATGCCCATTCTGACGGCGGCTGAAGCATAAAGGAAATTAGGTTTGCCCTGCATGAGAGCCAGCTGTATGGGGCAACGACATCGCGCCCCCCCCCCCCCCCCCCCCCCCATCCAAACACTACAAATACTCTCTAAGGTGCTGATGACTGCCAAATATTTGGTGTGATGCTATGCATTTGCACTTGATCGCATTTTAGTTTTTCATGATGACGAAAAGTTGGCCGTCTGGCAGCCACTACTGTGTGCTTGAATATAATGCCTCTGGTGGTGTCTGCAGAGCACCCATCATAATTTAAGTACTCATGGATTCGCCAATGGCAGCCATATTCGAGGCTGCCATTGGCTGCAGTATTGCTGCAGAGGCAAGATATCGAAGTACAGCACTGCCTTTTTATGCCTCCGACGTCTAGCTGCCTCAATATTAAAAGTTTTTCCTCCTTCATCGACTCTATCGCTTGCCTTATCGCGTTATTTTCACAACATGCAATGCAGTTGCATTATTGAAGGAGCCATCAAAACACGCTCAGTGTTTCCGAAACGGCCTGCTGTTGTCAGCGGAGTACCAAAACGCCGACATTGTTTCGTTGAACTCAACTTTGGTGGGCTTTCACGTAGTAAGCACTATCTTGACAAGCTACTGCAATACTTCGTATTTTCCAGCGTCCAAACGATAGCTGTTCCAAAAAAGCGTGATGCCATTGAGACAGTAAAAGCAAATGTGCAATCGAGAAGAATGAAGGGGCAAGAATGCTGGCGTGTTGAAAGAACTTTGGCACGAGTGGTCACAATGAGTCTGGGGTTGTTTCATGTGGAAGACTGCAGGTTTTGTATGTGGAATATTCGTGATTTAGCATTCTTGTGACTCTGAAGCGTAAAGCTGCCTTACTGCATAGTTGCTTGCTTTTAAATGACGTGTATGCAAACTGTCTCAGGAAAATATCACCGAGAATACGGTGTTAAAAATGAAAGAAAATAATAAAACGTCTGGCAGACCAATCTCAATTTAATGATCGACTCTCAAGTATCTGAGGTCAGTACTTTAGCTGGCATTTCTAGTTGCCACGAATGCTCAGTCATATAATTTGTAAGATACTATATATCGGTTAAGAAAAATGACAACAAAGTTAGATGCTCGTTCATTTTAGTCACGTCCGTGGACGAGTTTATTTTTTCCTAATATCTTGGTGCCTTTGTGCAATGCAGCGATCTTTTTGTATAATCTCCAGTGGTTTACATTGCGAAGTTCCAAAATATTTGAAGTCCCTTCATATAACATTTTAAAACTTAAACAACCGATTTCATCAGCATATGTCGTGCGAAAAGAAAATAACAGCCATATGACTGCATATTTCAAGTTATCAAGAAGTGGTAAACACATTTTACGCGAATGCAGAGAGACACAGTCAAATCAGCAGGGAAGGGCCAAATTTCCAGTAACCTACTCCGTGCTGCCGCCCCCTTTACATTTTATTGTGCCACGCCTACGAATTTCAGCCGCTCACGCGGTTTCCAACAATGCACGCGCATTCAGGCACCAGCCGCTTCACCTTAAGTGCTCGCTCTCGCAGTCGCAGATTATGTGCCATCAAATAGTTTGCGCAGGCCGGCAAGGCTGACTGAAAATGACTATTTCCGGTAATTACGCGTAGCTATTAAGGCACTGAGACACGCTCTTCAAAACCAAAATACAGCGGTGCTGCCTCAGGTTCCAGTGTAGCGAACAGAAAAAAAAGTGGATTGTTATGGCAGGGTGTAATCTCTTCATCTACCTCATACCCAGTCACCGGCTCACTTGCGGCGAATCTCCGCCCAGGGAAGACAGAAAAAAGAATCGATAAACAGAGGGACATAATGACTAGTTATGGATTTCTTTCGTGGTGAAATACTGTGTTATCTTTCATGGCCATGCCGAATCGTCCATCAGTCATGTTCAAGGTCTTGGCATTCAACGTCCCGCAGCGTATAACAGAAATTGGCTGAGAGTCGTGGGGGTGCGGGTATATCTGCGGACATGCCGGTGTCGACAGGTAATTATGTCAATGCTGCCGTCTTACACATGCGGCCTCATGAATGGCGGCACAGCTCCATGCAGTGATCTTTGGCCATTCGGAAGCAGGAAGAGCAGGAGCAGAATGATGCTGTTTACAGACGTATCTACTCTTAAATATTCAGGCTGGTAATTGCTCCATCAGAGCATCTGGTCAAAAACATTTTTGGTGTTTTACCTGCCAAAACCACGAGCTAATTATGTGGTGCACCGTAGTTGGGGACATCGGATTAATTTCTCCCAACTGGGCTTCATCCCAGCGCAGCTAACTCGAAGTACACGAGCGTTCTTGAATTTCGTGCCCGTCTAAATGCGGCCGCCGCAGCCGGGATTGTACCCGCGACCTCGATCTCAGCAGTGCAATGCCATAGTGACTGGCTACCGTGCCGGGTGCGTCTGGCGATTGTGAGTTCATCAGCTTAACATCAGTTTCTTTATCTAAAGAAGACAAATTGTCTTTCTTGATGGCAGGTAGTGGCAGTTGAAAGATTGTGGATGATGCACACAAGCTGGCTCTACCATGTGCATGATTGACTTGTTTATTACCTTATTTTCTTTTATAACTTGTATTGCTTTGTGTACTTATTCAAAGTGACTGGCATTAATCTTTACTTGGAAATTACAACTTTTGTTGGTCGTTTTGTGTTTCAAGTGCCTCCTTAAAGTTCCGTGCTTAAAATATACTAGTTAAGGGTGCGTTCCAGTGTAACTTGTGTGGCGTGGGTATGCCATGAAGTTGCATGCTGCAAAAGCTTGTCACTTGCAGCTAACGCTGTTTAATGGACTGAACAATGCGGCGAGACTGAGTAAAAGCGGCATGCCTCTACGCCGCCGAGCTCAGTTTCACTACCACAAGCGATTAGTGGCTATTTGCAAGTAGTGCTAAACTGCGCCACTCGCTCGAAAAGTCAGCTTAAAAGAAGTTTAATTACGAGACAAACGGCTCCCTTTCTAAAATAAATAGGACGGCGTCTACTTTGTCGCAATCATGACGACGTGAAAAATTACTGTTTAGATTACGCAAAGCTCGTTAAAGAGCGAAAGGCTCCCCTTGAAGTTTTAAAGCGTGAAATGGCTCCGTGCGCGACCATGGTGGACATGGCCTTTCCGCAGGTACATTGGCCGCTGACTTCATTTGCGCACACGGGAAAACTTCTGTGTGCTACGCCAGGAGGCATGAGCCTACCAGGAGGCACGGACTTGACTTTAGTTACTTTGGCACTAATAAACGTTATTTCTCTCTCTCTCTCTTTCTCTCTCTCTCTCTCTCGCTCTTCTGTGTGGTATATAATAATAGGCTCGAAGTCGCCTCTTCAAACGTTTACGCTGCTTTTCCCGTGTTACAGGATACAGCCACAGCTCTATCGTTAAGGCATCACACGAAAGAGCAATGTATTAATGAACTTGCTGCAATGGCATGGAAATATTGAAGGTGACGAACTGGCTAAAGATAGACATAATCCTGCTCCTTTCGCACAAATTTATTTCACGAGTGCTGACGCTAAAATTAGAAGAGTACTATTATGCGAGTCCATAACTGAATTCTATTATTATTATTATTATTATTATTATTATTATTATTATTATTATTATTATTATTATGTGCCCAAAATCTTTAATGATCTACCTGAAGAATTTTTCTCGGTTCAATCAAAAAAGGTTTTAAAGAAGATGTTATCTTCCATTTGAGTTTTCTTTTATGTATGGGTATGTGTTTGTTTGAAGTAATTTGGTTGTATTAACCTGTATATCTTTATGAGCTTACAAAAATGTTCATTACGTTGCCATAACTTGTTTTAGCTTTTGTTTTTTGTTCTATGTAAGCATAAAAAAAAAAGTTCACTATGTTGGACTACCATGTATCAAAAATTTCTGTTTTTCATCTATATAAGCGTGAAAATATGTTCACGCTACATTGTATTGACATGTATTTATTTTTCATTTATGCACAATATTTGGTCGGCACTAAAGTTACGCATGTATGTACATACACTGACCTCATCGCTGTTGCCGGCACTGCCGGGCCTAGTCACACAAGCCATTTAGGCTTCGACAGGCCCGCTTACTATGTATTTTTTTTTCTTGTGGTGCATAAATAAATATTATTATTATTATTATTATTATTATTATTATTATTATTATTATTATTATTATTATTATTATTATTATTATGCCAATTCTGTTATTAGTGTTTTTTTATAAAGCTGACCTTCTCTGCAGTTTCCAATATCTCCTGTTACTGTCTGTGACATAGACTCTCTGATCCAGCGTCTCAGGTTCGAAGTGGTATAAACAGGGCCTTTTTCTACATATCGTAAACATGATTTAGCTTTGCCTCATAGTGTGTGAGGGAAAGCGTGCCAAGCAAAACCATTCGAGAGGAAACGTAAACGTTCTCATAAGCCCTCCTATGTTAGAGCAGCAAATATATTCTTTGAGGCCAACAGTGATTCGATTTTATGATCGTGCTTTTAGGGCTGAAAGTATATTTGGGCGATGGAGTAATGAACCGTTATACCAACCTGCTCTTAAAGCCTTAATTACCAACTTCAATGACAGAGTGTTTATTTTACATGTATAGAAACGTACCCGCTCCCGCTCGTGTCAAACCACGAAATCACTTTAAATCATAGGTTAGGACGAAGAATTTTTCCTCCTCCTCACCTAAAGCTCAAAAAAGCATAGGCCGTCACTTACAGACAGTTGCAGACTAGAACATACATCACACCAACGACACTAAGCAGGATCAATCCAGACCTTTCTAGTGAATGGCCACACTGCGGCCACGAATACAACAACTTCGAACACATGCTCTGGCGGTGCCCTGCCAACGCGGGCACGAACTTTACTGACCAGTCCTCCTGGGACTCAGCGCTCAAAAGCACAGAGCTCATCGCTCAGCTGAAGGCTGTCCAGAGGACCCGGGCCGTCACTGAAGGACTCTCTCTACCACCCCGACCTGGGTGGAGCCGCCGGATTGATTTAATTCTTTCTCCTTAGCACCTAAATAAAGTTCGCACTCACTCACTCAGTATGTATTGTGTATTTCGCACAATTTAATTGCAACATTTTATTGGCTAATGTGTACCATAGAAAGGGCACAAGATGTTTTTTTACCGTTCTCCTTTCATAAAATTGACTGTTTAATTGCGCTTGCGAAAGGTACATTAATAATATATTTTTCACGAAGAGACCGGCGATACAGTAGTTGCGAAACGTTTCTATATAAATCACTCAATCAACGGGTAGCACGATAACAGAGATATATTGCAGCATGCACCAAATTAATTCCTTCCTGTGAACTTGGAAGTGTAAATGGAGGAACGAAAAGAGCAGATTGCATTATATTTGCTCCTGGTTCTTTACGGAGAAACTCGTATTTTGGCTTATTGATATGCAATGCCACCCGACTCCAAATGGCGAGGATAACTTGCATAAATAAGTGAGCAGGACGCACATAAGGATATGAACGGAGCAAAATATTAGTCAGCCTTGCAATGTGTGTGACATTGATATACATTAGCCTTGTGGGAGGCCGCAACAAACGGCACTCGCCAAAGGCGCCAGGCTGTTTCGATGTACGCGACAATTGCTCTCGCTTGTATTTCTACACGACCACTGTGTACTTTTCTTTTTATACGTTCCTCGAACGTATTGAAGGAAGGAAAAAAAAAAGAAAATGAGAGTGAGGGGATTACGGACAGTCGTAAACATGATTCTTTACGACATCGGTTGCTTCTTTATTCTTCTTTATATCTCCGATCGCAAAAGAGACGCAGAAAAAGTGCTGTTTCGACGTCGCGCATGAAGCGGCACTATGAATCAAATGAGGTGCATTTTCGTGTAGGGATATGCACCGGTTGCATATGACGCAGTTGAAGAGCATTGACTCTACGAATAATAAAAACCCCTACATTAGGCCACGTCCCTACGAGCGAGCGCCATATACGTTTAAAGTCAATACAAGTGAGAGGTCCTGCGTCACCTCAGTCTACGCGTCGGCGCTTATGTAAGACCGGCGTAACTTCTCCCGATGAACCATTCCCTCCGCTGCCGCCGCCAGCGGTCACACAGAACCTCGTAGTGCGTCCTGATTTTAGGAAATGAGTGACCAGCTGTGCAAAAAAAGATGAAAAAGTTACGCGCACCGGCCATAAACTTTCCTTTCACTCGGCAAGTAAGACGTCATTTCTACCCAACTTAGACATGGCGCAATAGAACTGAGCGAAGGTCATGGAGGCAACCGCTCTCAGTCAGTCAGTAGAAAAAGAAAAAAAGAAAGCACATCAGGACTTATGGCGGCGTGATGGAGTCGTTATACGGTGTTGGACTCCAAACGGCGCGCCTGTATATAGACTTGTGGCCTCAGAAGGGGCTTCATCGAACAGCCAGCTTTGCAACGCTGCGCCGGCCCAGTCGTGCTTTTCTGTCGGGTTTATGAGCTGCGTGTTTCTCAAAGCGCGTGGGTGTTGGCCCAGCTACGTGATATTGTATCACGGTATATGCCTAAACCGCGCGACGTCAACTTCATGTATTCTATAGCCATGCTGTTGGCAACGCTCGACACCGTTTCGGAATACCTGTCGCAATCACTGCACATATGCATTGAATTACAATGACGCCTAGCCCCCCTTACGATTATTATAAACTAAGTAGGCAATTTTAGTATAGCGTTGTCGCACCTCATGTGCTCGGCAAGCAAAGGTCCTAGGTGCTGTATTTGACATAGGTGGCAAGGAGGAAGGACGAAAGAATAAAAGAAGGTAAGTGTTATGACTAAACGTGCAAAAACGTTCAAATGCGAAGACAATAACGGCGCAAGTTCAGAAAGGGAATAACACTCAAATTACAGTATACTATAATCGTAATAATTTTAACACGAAAGTGTTTTATGCCGGGGCCCACCACATAAAGTTCCTGTAAAGGATGTGACATCGGCATGAATGCGTAAGATATGCTCGTTCTTAACAGAAATGGCGCCGCCATTTAGGAGCCTCGAAGCGAAGTACTGCATCACTAACGAGCGCTGAGAGTGAGCGCTTCGGTGCGTAGTCTCAGCGCTACTTAGGGCAGCGAAAGCTCGCCGACGCGGTGTAGTCTGGTGTAGGTGGTGTAGGGTTGTAGGCCTTCTGCTGAGCTGACGACGCAGTTACCGCACATGGTTTCTCTCTCACGTCCGATTAGCCTGTGAGGCCTCGTCGCCTACGGATTGATTGCAGCTTCAACATGCATCACCAGTGCTTACGAGCCGCCTACTGCTTTGCTCGCGATACCGCCAACTGCTGCGCTAATCGACGCAGAAAAGCAACGATGTCGACGGGCGAATCTCTCTTTGGTCCGGCGAGGAACAGACTATAGCGTGTAGCAGAACGCCTTCGCGCATTCGAGGCGCGTGCTGCGAGAGCTGCGGCTCACATTCCTGAAGCTGAGCGCGTCGCAAATCAACTGACTGTCCAAGACACTACGGAGCCGGACCAAAATGCTCGCACCGTCGACGAAGCGACTCGGTAGCTGGGCATCGCGCGCCAAGCAAACCTACAGCACGGTCGCCGGCACGGGAATTGCGCAACTTCTGCTGCAGCGGACCGTGAGTTCCAGAAGCAAACATGCGACAGCTTCTGTAAAGACACGTTTCACTTTCGTGTTTTACGGATTCCAATGAAATGGGGATCAACAATATCTTTTTTGGGAGCTCTTCCTCGCTTGTGCCGGCAACGGATCTCTCTGTCTTCCCACCATGAGCTACTATATCTACTCATCGTGGAGGGACGGTCTGAAAAACGGCCCCGAATCGTTGCTCCTCACTTCAGGAATAGCGGAACTAGGTAGTCTGAACAATTGACTGCACATGGTAATTCTTTAGTGCGGACAAGCAACGAAGGACACAGGTATAGTTTACAAACAAGCGCTGAATTAGTACTAACTCGCTGAGCTTTCACTTGTTCTACAGTTGACTATAGACGACGCTACACTAGGGCACCGACTGCAGTTGACGCTGCAGACCACCTCAGTCTCAGAAGTCGATTCCAGTTGACTTTTATTGGACAAAAGTTTACTTATGAACCACCCCGCTTCGGCTGTTCAGCGATTATGATGTTCTGCTGCTGAGCCTGAAGTCACAGGGTTCAATTTCCCGTCGTGGTGGCCGTATTTCGATGGGGGTCGAAATGTCAAAATCCTCGTGTGCATATATTTAGGTGGACGCTAAAGAATTCCAGGTTGTCAAAATTATTCCGAAGCCTTAAACTAGGCTGCCCTTCTTAAACTGTCGGTTGTTTTGGGGCGTTAAAACCCGCAATTTGTTTGCCTTGACATCCATGCCGCAACGTGCGCCTAGCTCTCCATCGTGCTATCTTCCTCTGCTCGCTTTCTATCAGGCAAATTGAGAACGCCGTCTAGCCAATTTGTGTTTTCTGCAGCTATTCGGCCTAAATTTACGGGTTAGATGTGCTAGAACTTTGAGAAAAAGAGCATGAACAATGCTCGTCAACCCGTAACTCGACCCCACTCAGTTGCAATAATTCAGAGAGAGAGAAAGAGAGAGAAATAGAAGAGAGGAAATAGCAGATAGGTTAACCAGACGCACGCCCGGTTTGCTGCCCTGCACTGGAGGAAGGGGTAGAGGGAACAAAAGAGATAGAGAGGGAGAAGATAGACAGGGCACAGTTTCGCGCACTTTTAAAGGTTCGTTCCGAGTATACACACGGTCGCCAAGACCTGTCAGCTCGAGGTAGTGCAACAACGCTTTCATGGCTTTCTGTACCTTGGACGCATGCGCATAGTCCAAGGATCTCCATTTCTGAAGGTGGTCTAGAGTTCAGCCGGTTTAATGCTGTCCGGAGAGCTTCACGATCGACGTCGTACTGGGGACAGAGACATAGGATGTGTTAAATGTTCTATAGTTCCACAAGAGCCACACATGGGCGTATCCCCCATTCCAATGCGGAACGAGTAGGCCTTCGTAAATGCCACCCCGAGCCAGAAGCGGCACAATAGTGTCGCCTCAGAGCGGGAAATTTTGGATGGCACTTGTAGCTTTAAGAATGGATACAGCCTATGAAGATAACACTACGGGAGGTTATGGAGACTAGTATGTGTGTGTCATAGCTTCAGCCACGAGATGAAGCTTTCTTGCAGCGTCAGTTCTAGATAAGGGGATTGGAACTGGTCGGACTTGCAGATTGGCTGACGGGCGGCTTCGTCGGCGAGGTCATTACCAGCAATGCAGGTACGTCCAGGTAGCCACTGAAATATAACTTCACGCCCTTTAGTGAGAGCTTAATAGTGGTATTCTCTTATTTCATATGTCAGCTGCTCATGAGTCCTGGGATATAGGCAAAGTGCGAACTCTGAAGCGCTGCCTTAGAGTCGCAAAAGATGACCCATTCCTCAGGTGCCTCTTGCAGGAGGTATTTCATGGCAGCACGCAGCGCAGCAAGCTCTGCCGCCGTTGAAGTTGTCATGTGCGACAGTTTGAATTTCATTGTAGTTTTCGTAGACGGAATTACAATGGCACCTGAAGACCTGGTAGATAAGACCGAAGCATCGGTACAGATGTGTATTTGGCCCCAGTAAGTCTCATTGATTAATAGCAGCTTCATCTGTTTTACATCTCTTTTTGGATGATTAGCGCACTTCTTTACACCCGGAATACTTGGCGCACCTAAGACTGTTGGCGACACCGCAAGGGGAATGAAAGTCTTGCTACTGGTGTGTATCCTGACGGAAGACAATTCGTATGGGTGGTGACAACGTCAAAAAACGCTTCATGACGTCTCTGCGAGGTCAAGAACACCAATTGATAATCAGGGACGCGGGAAAGATGAAGGATCTACGTCCTGAGACAACCCCCAGCAACGTACGTTCGGATGGGGTGATCTTTGGCGAGCACGATTGATGCAGTTATTGATGCGCAGGGAAGAAGTCCTAAACACGTGAGCAATGCGCGGCCCTATGAGCTCTATAATGAATGAACACTCAGAGGAAGAGCAACAAGACCATGTACGCTGTCCTGTAGAAATGCTGCTTGAAAAGCAGTCGAAGTCAACGGCACCGAAGTCAACGACAGAAACGCGACGTTATCTGGGTATTTCGAAAAGGCACGCTCGTCAGTTTATTTCCGTTGGTTGAAAGAGAATGACGCTGCTTGTGGCCTGTCATCGAGGCAAGTAGCACTATACATATGATTTTATTTTTTTGTATCTAACACCTTTTTTACACACAACTCATAACAATTACTCTAATCAGGCCACAGTACCTTGACTATCTGCTCAGGCGGACATCTTGTGCAAGAAACAAAGTAATTCATTTACGAAGTAAACTAATTACGTTATTAATTTCTTAGTTGCAAACTCTAAGGCTTATCTTTATAATGTGAAGTTGAAGGGAATCTTGGAAAAAGCGTACCAGCCAAACACAAAGGACGTGCACACAAGGAAAAGGCGTTAGACAAGGAAGGAGGCTAGCGTTTCAATGCAGCGACCGCCGTGACCGCAGTGACCGCGTGACTGCAGTGACAATTGCAGTGACCGCGTCTAACACATTTTCCTAGTGCGCGCGTCCTTTGTGTTTCGCTGGTACCCCTTCTTCAAGTTCATCATGCACCAACTGGCCCAAGAGCTTGCGATAATGAAGTGAATTGTCAAGAAATTCTCATTCCCTGCTTAGACACTTCATAACGGTCATGCAAACGGTATTTATTGGCCGCAAATTAATTGTAAAATTTACCGTATTAGGCACGCAGCACTGCGAAGCGCGGCTCGTGGTGTGACCCCCCTGTGATGAAGCAAGGTGGCGTAAAGTGAAGCTGCCGTCGCTCTTCCCCCTTTCCGCGATCTTATTCCGATTGGCGCTACGCTTCACTCCTGATAGAATGCATATATAGTCACTTCAAGCAGCACGGGCGATATGGACCGGTTTATCGCGACGTTTGGCCAAGGTTCATTTTCACCGCCCTGTTACGTCACAAGAGGGTTGTACCGCGAGCTGCGCGTCGTAGTGTTGCGTGCGTAAACACTTAGATTTAACGAATAATTTGACAATTATTTCGGCTGACATAAGCGTTTTTAGATGTTTAAATACTCAACTAGATTGCTTCGCTGATTCCCTTCAACTTTCGAAAAACAGATGTAAGGTCTGTAACTAAGAAGTTAATTTATGTGATCAGTTAGGTGAATCATTTAATTTGTTTTTGTTTTTTCAATAGCTGTCTGCCCGGGCAGATAGTTATTCTGTAGTGACGTGATCCGAGAAACTGTTGTGTGGCTTTGAAAAATGTGATGTTCGAGATGACAAAACACACTTTATGTGATAAGCCACGGAGATTTATCTATTCTGAGTTTCCTCCTATATTCTCTGTGCGGCAGGCCAATTACCTTGACTGCTTTACTTGCCTTATTGGGATACAACGCTTCAATAGGTTACTATGTACCCATTCGGAAACATGAACGAGAAACCACTTCTAATAACTGGCTTATTCATAAAAATAACATGTAGCTATAATGCTATTTCAGCTAGGCCTCACGCAAGCGTTAATCTGTGCACTGTATGATATCAGTGATCACGCCTCATCAAGCGAGTCGCCAGTTTTCTTTGTGTTGCTCTGTGGCCAACACCAGTGATCGGCTCATACGATGACTCAATCGGTGTAAGGCATGCGGCTCTCACTTGGAGGGGTGTTGATTTTTGTTTGTACTGTATCGAACTTTTTATGTCGAAGGCCAAATTGTCAAAACAGCTTACCATATGCAGGATAATCAGAATATTTCTGTTTTGGACTATGACACCCCCGGCTAAGTGCAAAGTACGGTAGGGAATTTATTGTCGTTCCTCTTGTGTTTTTCCCATTGTGCCCCAATTTTATTTTGTATGCTGCCTTCGCTGTCAAAGCAGCTTGTGCTATCAGCGCGGATTCGAAATTTTTTAGAGTGCCATATTCGCACTCAAACCGCATCACACATTAACTAAGACGAGTTTCGTTGTTTCTTTTTTTTCGAAACTTGGCTCGAGCCTTAGGCTCTCCTCGATCTGCAATTGTTAGCCACTTCAATTCTTCACCTCGTTGTGTACCCTTTGCCGCGCTTGTGCAAGTACGGGAGGAATCCGAAGTACGCTGCCTGCCAAAGCTCCCATGTCTGAAACCAGCATAAAAATGACGAATCTGCCCACACCTTCTGCGAAATATCCCTGGCTTCGAGCCTTCTGCTGAGCATTCTCTAAAGTCGATTCAGAATGGCTAAGTAGCTGTGACTACCTCGACGCAAAATAAAAGAATCTTGGTTTGGTAGAAGATACATAGCATTCCTTATATATAGAACACATTGCACGCACCTGAGCTCAGGTCTCAACGCAACACTCTTGAAGCTCAACACGAATACAGAAAGCTGGCCTCCGCTGTTTCAAGTATCTCTCGTTTGGAAGCCGCGGACACCGCTGATTGTGGATGCCTCGATTCACACTTTGCTGTTTTCTACAAATCTGTATGCTACAGGCGACGCCTGCTTTCCCAACTTTCACACTTTAAACGGATCGCCAAGGAAATGTATTTTAAATATAGACGAACAGGCAGAAATCCTACAGATGAATAAAAAGAAGTGCCACCAGAGGCCACAAGCAGCATGGTACAGGATCCAGAACACAATTTATCATAAAAGTTTAGTTACAGAAGCAACAAAAGCAAATGCAAACGTAGAAATTGGATTGGAATTTTTCACTGGCCAATCACGCTTATGAAAGGTACTATTTATTGTACTTTTCTTTCGCTAAGCTCGAGTGAACTTCGCGCTATAGTAATTTATGGAAATCAACATCTGTGAAAAGAAAGCTGCCACTTTTCGAGAGCCATATTTTTCACAGCGCAGTTCTAAAATCTAGTGAGAACCTGCCAATGTCTAAATGTTACCCGCCTTAGCGTGGTGAATGTTGGGGTGCATCGCATAGTGGCTTAACGACCCGCATTCAACACATAGTAGAGAATATCCGCAAGTATTATTCTACCGCGAAGTACAAAGGGGTCATTCTTTCTGTAGGACTCTCGCATGTGACCGAAACGCACGAAAAATTTTGACGTTAGGGGATCGTGTTCACAAACGCTGGCTGCATTGTACCGAACAGCAAAAATCCCGTACCGAAGACATTGGCGGGCTACTGTACGTCAAGCTAGCATGTTCGCACAGGGAGAGTGGCCTGCTGTGTTGAACAGCCAGGATATCGGCATACACGACGATGTTGACGTGACACAATGTTTCATTGGCGACTCATTAAACTATGAGTGCCGTAGATGTGTTTTTCACTGTAATACTGGCAGCGCTTAAGTTATACAAATCACACGCAAATGCAAGATAGACCTCGAAGAGTTTTCCTTCTTCTGGAATGCTCTCTTCTTCAGAAACCCGTACGGGAATTCATTGTGGCATCCTGCTATGTACTCTCGGCTCAAGCAGAAATTTTCCCTCTCATAATCTGTCGGCCACCTCGCTCATTTCTGCAGAACTGATTCTCAGAGCTGGAAAGAACACTGCTGGCCACATAGAACGGGACCTTATTTCATGTTTCTGTTAGGTGAAATATCTGACTAGAGGTTTGTTTCTGAAAGAAACTAGAACGTTACTTTAAATGTGCGCTATAACACTTGAAATAGGTGCAAAGGTGGGCGAGTTGGAAAGAATTAATACTTATTAATCAGCGAGAAAACAACAGAAGACACAGAGTTAGAATACCACAGGACGAGCACCGAGAGACTCATCAAGAACTGTAAACCTCATCCTGTTAAAACTGACGACTTGGAAATCATGAGGAGGAGTAGGCTTGCTCTCATGCCCATTGCTTGAGGAAGAAAGTTAAAGGTTTTAAGCTGGTTATTGTTTCTTTGGCCAACCGTAAAGTAGGTAACGCTTGTGATGTGATTGAGATGAAGGCAGGTAGATTAGCTGTTGTTGGTGGCACTGTGAATCATCGCAAATCCAATGCCTTATGTTCTTGTGCCGTAGGCATACTTTATCGAAATTCTCTTCCTTGCGGAAAAGCCTGCATTAGGCAGACGGGCAACTGCATCAATGAGCGCCTGTGCCAGCATAACACTAATTTAAAAGGAACACCTACCTCTCACATTTCAGGCATTGCAAGTCTTGTGGGTGCAAACCGGTCTTCAGTAAGTTGACATCATCATCAGGCACTCTGACAGAGGGGCTCGGGAAGTTGCTGAAGCCGTACATATGGAAAGGTTGCACGATGACTGTGCGTTTGAGCTATCTGTCGTTTTGCTAGATTGTGAAACGCACTTGCTCAGTAACTATTTCCACGTGACTCAGATTTCCTGCGCACGCCAGTAGTTGGCTTATTCGTCTTTTCTTTTTCGTGCATCTTGTTCAACAGATTTCCGTTGTTAGATAGCGCTCGTGCTCCGCTCTTCTAACTATTGAGTCTTCCATCCTTTTCGCGCTGATTATTAAGCATACATAACATTTCCCTCGTTTTCACACTGTGCGTTATAATTTCTCATGTCGTCTTCATTTTTACTGGCTTTTAATTAGTTCCTTTACGATGTACAACTGAACATTACATATTTCCAAGTTCTTCTTTACAAACCAATGCTGTACTTCGCTTATACGTACGTACGTTTCCAGCAGTAACTATACTGACTTCTTACGCTTTATTCACTTCGACTGCGCATTCACAAAAAATTGAGCTTCGAAGGATGTCAGCATTTGTTGTGTTTTCTACCCAAAACTATGCAATAGATCCAGCCTGAGATTTCTTGCGGTAAGCAAGAGCGCGACGTTGGCAGTGTTATTGGAACAATGACCGAAATCCCTGGTCCGCATAATAAAAGCTTTTGCTGTTTAAGAAAAGCTTCATTATGTCTCCTCATTTTTGTGAACATCTATTATCCTGCAAGTAGTTGCACTGTACAAGAGACAGCTATTAGTGGACGTTCATTGTTATATATGCATATATGCAACGCAAACGTCATACGTGAGTTATATACTCACGACGTATGACGCTAACACCAATGCGAAGACCGCCATGCGGACTACAATGAATATGTGTGCTGGCTTACGAAAATCCTTTCATATCTCGCTGTAACAACGTTTCTGAAAAGAACAGCAGGTGGACAAAGGGAAGTTTCCAATGGTCACAAGAAGTACTGAGAACAAAAGTATCCATAAATAGGAACACAGTTTAGGCAGTATAAAATATTGTGGCCACTGTATACATAACGTCGCATAGCATGAATAACAAGGGTTTGTCCAAGAAATGAGGAGAGCATAACAAAAGCTTGAGAACAAATATAACCAGCATGTATCAAGGGAAAAGGTGCACCATGTGTTGTTCCACGCACGAACAGTGCTTGCCTCACCACAGTGTTAAGCAATATGAAACCCAATAGGTTAAAATTGTAGTATATTTAAACATGGTTCTCTTTCTATTTTCAATGGGCGCTACAATCTGTTCGCATACAAAGAGGAATGAATGAAGACGCGAATAAGTTTGTATGAGAGCTTACAAGACGCACGTGGCTTTGGACTCTGCGTATTGCAAGACTCTGGCGTTCTGATTTTAGAATATTCCGTGACTTTTTCACTGTCGAGACAGGAAGTACGTCCTTTTTGCTCAAACCATATAGCTTTGAACAAGAGATTCAAAGTTTACGTTTGTCGGTGAAGCGCGGATGCATGTAAAAGGCTTCAAAGTTTTGAAATCTTCAGCCGGTGACGCACGCTTGCCGCCAAAGGTCCTTTTGAAGTAGAACAAACAGCAGGAAGTTTGACGTCAATGGAAGGAATAAGAAAGATATGTGCATGGACACATTTATTTATAAACAAGAATGTGACGCACACTTGAGAACTCACTGAAATAGTAGCGCCAGTCTATATCTTGTGACAACGGACATAGCGGAACGCTGCTTTGAGTGCTTGCTACCTTGCATTGTGTTTGAGACGAAACCGATAAAGTGACAACGGCAGCTGCATCAGAATGTTCCATGTGCGTTTTGAATAAACGCCCACGACATGATAAAGTGCGGGACGCTTTGAACCATGCCAATGTATGACCAGCCAAAACCAACAAAACAAGGTATTTAGGAGTCCTGGAAACTGAGGATGTAGACAGTTCATGCATGTCATTTTTTGTCCTTCCTTTATTGCTATAGATGGAATATTTTGCCAGTGCTTTCCATTTTCGTACCCGTTAACCAAGGTTCTGATAAATTAGTTACAATTGTTGCTTGTGTGATGCTGGCCTTGCGTCGTTCTCTTTCGGGACGACGTGAAAATGCAGACAGTGCGATGACCGTCCACTTTCAAGAAACAATGACAGTAGTGAAGTTAGTGATCTCGCTCGTTGTTTCCAATCAACAACTACACCATGGCGAACAAAATTATGGACCCTATGGCAACAACAAAAATATTCAAACGTTTTCCTGTTGTCGCTGTGGAGCGTGACAGCGCAGCTTGCACGGCATCACTCGAAGCGACAAATGTGCTTTGTACCACTTCATTTAAGGCTACACAGATAAGCAGCGTAAAGATGTATTTTCGCCATACTCGTGGTCTCCAATCTTTTCCGCGCTTTTCTTCATTCTACACATAAGCGCTTCATCGTAACTGTGAGTTAGCTTATAAACAAGCATAGGCTATAGAATAACCATGTTAGAATACAGAGTAATTCAGGGAGAGTGACCTGCGTGTGAAATTTCACGCACTAAAGTTCATCACATCATGCTAAGGCGGTGTCCGCACCAGCGACTGACAAAAGGCACCGCGACGAAACTGGTCGCAAGGCGACGGTCACAAATGCTTACTTTGTACGAAAAGAACCCACTTCGGATCAGTTGCTAGCTGCTCAATTTGTCAGCACAACGAATAGAGTAGCAAAGCTACGAAATCCATCAGCGGAGCAGAAGTAGGACATGGAAACACGCTGACAGTGTTGTTTGGCGAGAGCAGGCGCGACCAGAAGTGAACGCCACCACTCATGAAACGGTCAAGTTGCACTCACCGGCGTGAATGCATCGGTAGTCATGAGCAGCTCCCTGGTCACCACTCGTGGTTCGTTCCTTGACCTGCAAGTCATTGGTGTGAATGGCGCCTAAGAACTAAAAGTCAACTGGCATAGCGTTTACACTGCCCCATGACTCCTTTTTTACAGGGAAGATGTGACTAGGTTCTGGAAAAAATTGTGTGCGACTATCAAGCCGTGTAGATCGACAGCTTCTACCCATACGTGGGCCGGTCCCCAAGATAGTGCAATATCTGGCCAATCCGCGGCGCGGTGAAGCAGGCTTTAAGCGCTCAGCCAACTTGCAAAAATAAGTTTAATATGCTAGGTCCGAATACAACCCGTATCGTATATTAAGCTGATAAAAGCACGTGCAACACTTTGACCTGCGTCGGCCATGTCTACGTTCACACCACCCTCTCTTTGTCGGCGTTCCAGGCGCTTGCGTATTTCCTTTCCTTTCTTTCCGCTCTCCTGTATAGTGGCCGTCCCGTAAGCGTGCTGTCCCCCAGGATCGCTATATGCTTAAAGAAACGCCAACCATGTATCCGGCCCCTATCCCGCAAACTTGGAACGTTTCACCGCAGCAACGGCCAGCTTTCAGGGGGAGTTTCTGGGAAACCAATTTTGTGCAGCCTGTATTGTGTGTGACCCCTTGTGGTTTTCGAGTGAACTCACAGCCATTACTGCACTGCGGGACGTCGACCAACGCTTGATCGCTTGGCTACGGTGAAGCAGTCTGTGCCCGAGTGCGGTGAGGTGCGTGTCTCTTCTACATGCCGGGATTCGTTAATAACAGGTGTCGTGTCGCGTTTCGCAACCATACATGGTTATATATAACACCCGGCGCCTTATCATTTTTAGAGGTTCAACATCGTGGAGGAGAGACTAGTCAAGCCTGGCATTACATTCATGTGCATACGGCCTTTGATGCATGGCAATGCCCAGTTAGCCATTAGGGGCCCAAATACACAGCTTCGCCGGTCATCCACCTTTACAGAGTGAAATGACGCTGACTTCTTTTTCTTTATTATGGTTATTTGCATCGTGTCGAGCCGCCTAAACAGGATTCAGAAAGCCACAAAGCAATCTACTGACAAGTCTGTTCTCGGCCCTTTGCTAGACGAGTTACAATTTACACGCATACTTTCTACTTCCTTAGAATACACTTTCAATGTATGGGCAAGTCAAAAAGAATTCCATAATACATTTAGTCTCTACGATAACGTGTGAACATGAAAAAAACGCTGCTCTTTATATTGCCATTAGCGTACAGCATTAGTATAGCATTAGCTTCATTAGCGTGAAGGCACTTTCGCTGCTTTAGTGAGGTCACCTATTCAATCGATGTGTTATACATATGTGACCAAGGATTATATCCAATCTAAGGAGAGAGTCCAAACTAATACATATTATGCCTTTCATTGCCCTCGGTGCAGTGACATGCTCACGTTACAAGAGAAGATCACATATTTTGCTTTATGCAATGGCGAAGACAGTTACAGCGTAATAATGAGAAGCCCAGGAAAGGCAGAGACGTAGCGTAGCGTGCATGGAAGAAAGAGGCCGGCGAGGTTATTGGATGACGATGAAAAATGTACGGCCCAATTGAATTGGAAATTCTGGGGCGCGCCATCAGAAGAGAATTGGGCGCACGCCCGCACCTCAAGAGATCGTTGGGAGAATAGGGCAAAAACCAGACGCAGAGGGCAAGAACTTGTGGCACATGAAACGCATGGCGCCTCAGGAGCTGCGCCTTTGCAATGACAGGCTTCCCCCCTACCTCCAAAAGTGCAAGACGGTAAGCAAAAGTTGGGTGAGTTGCTGTCTCTACAGTCTCAAGAGGCTGTCAGAAAGGAATAAGAAAAATTAAACGTTGCAAATTAAAGCAACCCTAGCGGAGTACTCTGCCATGATTATCAGGGAAGGTGTCTTTTCTTGTCCGTTCATTGTCTATCAAACCTTCTAACGTGAATAAACAAGACAATGTGTACGCACTGTGTACTAATTAGCAATTGAATAAGAATGAATGTTCTGATCATAGGCTTTGCTCCTGTTAGTATAGACAGTATCATAGGGTGCTATAGACATCGAGCGGCTTTTGTAAGGCGCCAGCAGCGTGCTGGCGAACAGCGCCACGAACGGCAGCAGTAAGAGCACTGGCACGTGAAGAAGACTGGGCGAACGCGCCCACTGGCATCCAGTAATATTGTACTGTGGTCATCAAGGCCTGGCGAACCGAAAAACACATTTTCGTGAGTCTGCCATTCAGAGAGGTTGCCGCTTGGGAAAGCAGGCCACGTTGATGGCATCGGCTAGTGTATAAACGGCATACGAGTATAAAATGCAATGTAAATGCACCCGCAAACAAGTTCACCGCAGCAAGCTACGACGTGAAACTTCAACAGTTATTTTGCAGATGTTATTTTGCTGTGTACGCGAACATTATCGTGTATTTGATGCGTGTAGAATGGCGAAGCATCACGACGATCACAGGAAAAGAATGTAAAAGGTTCGTTTTCTTATCTTTCGTTTTCGCCTATTTGTGGATTTCACTTGTGTCGGTACATTCCCGTTCTCTGTTCATTCCCTTTATTTTTCGATGCTTAGGAAATCCGAATGTATTAAAAAATAGCCCAATCTTCAGTCTTGATCAGTTATGCGCTGCTCGACGCGACCAGAAGCGTGGTGGCGGCGGCCGGCACATTAGTAATGCCGGCATTGACAGTGAATATGAACACGCTACTGCGTTGACCACACACAGCGAGAGCTGCGAAGCCCGAGGAAGAAAAATATAGACTAAATGGAAAAGACTGAACCACTGAGAGGACGTCAATCTGACGACTACAATATCGCGTGTTTGCCTTCGTAGACAAAGGTATGAAATCGGTACACCTGCGAAGGCGAAGACAATTTTCATGAAGCACAAAGCTCCTACGAACCAATGGCTCTTTTACTTATGTCAGACCAACTAGTCAAAAGCAAACATCATCGCATATGTGCGTAAATTGGTCTTTGGACCGTACATGTCCAGGCCTTCTGAGGCCGCGATGAAAACCAATGAAAAAGCTTCATCAGCTTAAGTTACATTTGCCTAACTGGGGCCTCCAGAATGTAAAACCATTCCAATACGTTTTTACGCCAATCTCCTGACGTCAAACTTACGCAAGCACCGACGCAAGCATCGGGCGGTGACCCGCAGCGTTGCCTGAACAACACAATCAAGCGCTATCCTCGCTTAGAGGAGGTGGCTTTTGCTTGCTTTGAAAACGAATAACACTGCTTGCATTGAGCTGCTTTTCCTATCTAACTGGCTGACAAGAAGCGAGGAGCATGCTCAAGTGGAGAGGGCTTCGATGGAGCGGAGATAGCACTCTGAAAATAAATAACCGGATGAACAGTGTGGTGCCGGCGTCTGCAACTGCTCCATTTACCCTTACTTAGCTTGCTTTGACTCTTCGAAAATCGCAGCGATGTGCAATGAAAGGTGAAAATTGCCGCTAAAACGGATCCTCGGCAAAGAGTTGGCAGAGAAATGTCGTATACGTGCCGAAAGGACTTGGTAACGTTATACTGCGGATAAAAAAATTATATTACACGCAAATAAATCCATGCTCTCCGGCAGGTGCGAGTAGCCAGTGCGTGAGAGATCGCCAGGAGCCATATTCTATTCCTTTTGAAAGGGGCAGTATCCGGCCAATAAAAACAAAGGATAAGATTTGTTCATCATATTAATGCATCTTTAACGCGTACACATCATTTTGACGTGGTGAATTTTCGCGGTTTTGTGACGTCGCCTGAACGACAGGAGAAGTGGATGCAACCCAAAACCCTTCGACCAATAGCAGAGGGCTAACGACGAAAAGGAGCCGAATCAGAAATAATTATTTTTATTTTGTTCGATCGAATCACGCATAAACCGTGTGTACACGTCATATCAGATGAGGAGCTGCCGTTGTTTTTGTGGCACCGCGTGACAGACTGGCGAAGCGGAGGTGGTCCAAATATGTTTTTGACTAATCGCGGAAGGTTGATTGCAGAATTGATCGTACCACAGATCCAAGCTCGTCCCGCGGCCGGTGCCTATAGAATGATGTGCATGAAAGCTTGTCTGCTTGCTTCAATAACACGCCATCAATATACCGAACGCAACTACCTCGACTCGAGGAAGCCGGAGCAGTCACAAGAAAGAGAGACAAAGAGATAGATCAAGTTTGTTTACAAATATTATCTACATACTGTACACACATTGCTTCAAACGCAAGCTCAAAAGGGGTGACTGAAAGCTAGTTAGAGGAAAATTTTGATTCTTTCCAACTATCTTCCAGTTAGGCAGTTTGGCTTCTTTTCTCGAAGCACGTCACAGTACGTTGCTGAGACCGTTAAGGCGCATAGAGATACAAAGTGGCGAACTGGAAATGTTTGCCAAAAATTTGTACAGTTTGAGCCCGAGGACACGCGAAAGCGTGAGTTGAAGAATAACTTACCCATCACGTACCCATCGCTCATCACCCATCACCCATCGCGTTAGGTTCACTTGTGGATGGCCGTATGCGTTGTACAGCTCTACAGCAATTGCTGAAGCTTCCGTCCGCTAAAATAGCGGGAATTCAGAAAGAAACTTTTCGACGCACCAGGTGAAGTGGTTGTCTCCTCCCAGATGACCTTGCGAAGAGTTCGCCTGATTGCAGTTGTTACACCATCCATCTGCGCAGAGCGGGCACATGCTGAAGCTTCTTCGACCAGCAGCACCCCCTGTGAACACGCCTCAGTTCGCAAGCCATTGGTCAACGCCATCTGCGCTTTCTGGGTCTTTACTCCAACCAACCGCCAAAGTTTCTCAACTGGACTGATGGACCACATTTCCGGTGATTGTTTGTAAACTTGACGTGTCACACAGGCCTTGACAGGACACTTTTGTGAGGAAGCATTTTGACAGCTGAGATGATCCATCAAACGAACATTGTTGCAACCGCCAGTGACCGGAGACTGGCCCAGGTAGAAGAGAAAACAGCTTTGTGGAGCGTCTTATTCTTCACATGAGGTCTAACTGCAAACTGAGAGAGAATGATTTCTTTTGATTTGGCTTAAACTCAGCGAAGTGCACTTTAACGTAGCGATTAGACCGCTTTTTACGCCCTGATGAAAATAGTGGAAAAAGAAGGGCTTTACTGGCCGAAAATGAAACGCCAGAGTGTTGTCCTGTAGCATATTCAGGTGCAGTATCGCTACTTATAATTTAGCTGTGAGTCACTTATCCTGAGGTTGAAGAGGAAGCGCTTGCAGTGTATCAGATGAGAAAAAAGCCAGAGATGTGTTCCAGTCCACTTGCTGTCTCAGTGTAAATAGTATATATAATTCCCCTTTTCATCATCTGCCTGTAAGAATATTACAGAAAAGCAAGCGTAGGAAGGCAGACTCCAAACCCTTCATAAAACAAGGACAAAATTGTAGAAGTACAAATTCAGAAACAAGAGCAAAAAATGCATAGAATAAATTATACGTGGCAATATTACTTGATCTTGCAGGTTGATTTTCGATCGAACATTTTTTTTTATCTCTGGCTGCAATAAAAAAAGAGGCTTAGCTTTTTCAGTTGTATTTGATTACTAATGACAGCAAGTATTCTCGTGGTCCCAGTGGCCACGTGCAGAAGAAAAAAAGAAGAACGAAGGAATTTGCACGCACGAACACAGGCTCCTTGAAAGTGCCTTTTGCGAATCATCTGCGAGGACTGAAACAAAAGAGATGGGGCAAGGGGGAGGGGGGGGGGGGGGGGGCGTGAGGTGCTATAGCATCAGCTATTGAATTGATGCCGCAGGTTCATGTAAACAAAGATGTTGTAGAAGCCAACGACGATGGTAGTCAGTGCAAGCGAATACCTAATGTTCCTCGAAAGTAGTTTCCTTTACTGAACGGATGACTTGCTTGAAGGCACATACTTGTTGCACAGAATATATCTAAGCAGTGTTTGTCGTTTCGTTGCTCAATTCTGGAGAGAACAGTGCCAGTAACCAGTACATCTGCAGCGCTGGTGTAGTTGGCTTTATATGCAAGCAGATTTGTCGTATGCCTATTGCTTCGGCGTGGGCGCCGGCCTCTCCCGAGTGCTCCGACACAGCATGCAAACCTTATAGAGCACCAAAGCTCTCGAGCGACAACGCGTGAGTCTCAAAGCGCTATGATAGTTAGCGGTAATATAGGTCGCTGTTTTATAAGACAGTTGCGCGCCTGTACGCGCCCTTGACATGGACGCCTTTGCATAGAGGGGTGGAGTACGACCATCACCAACTACCGACCGCGAAAACAGGTAAAAGGGCCGACAAACGAATATTCACTTTCAGACGCAGCGATAGTTTGGGAGCGGCTATCCAGAAATAATAGTGGGAATAGAGAAATCACTTTTGTCGCCAGCACCAAAATCGGTGAGTTTTGCTGTATTTGAAGAAAAAATTTATTATTTATTTTTATTATGCCTGAACAAAGCGGATTTTCATTTTCTACTACTAATGGCTTTAGAAGCACTTCTTAATATTGCGAAATTGCATAAAGCTCAAGCATGAAGTTCAAAGCTCTGCAATTTAACAAGAAAAAAAAAAAAAAGCTATCCAAATTTTTTCGACTACACCTAATAAAACATCTAAAGCGGACAAAATCACGAATGTGTGGAAGAATGTTTTGCAAGAACCTTGCAAATGTCGTAAAAGTTCCAGGTAAACTGTAAATTCATAAATCGCACTTGTCCGCTTGAGGTTCCCCAGCTGATGCAGTTTACAAAACTGTGATATCTGGTTTTGGTGTGGAGTTACGAATTTGTAAACTTTGAGTCCTACCTTATTAAACTTACAAATTTTCGGCAACATTTGTAAAAAGATTGTGGTCCTGAATCGAAATCCTGTTTGAGCTGCGAGAGGTGAACTTTGCATCTCAAAGGTAACAGGCTTCATTTAAGTTCGCCCATTAATTTTTCCATCAAATCATTTGTACGCTTTACATGTATTTAAATAAGAAAGTCAGAGTTGGTCTCGAATTAAAGCTTCCTCTGTAAACAGTTATGTACAGAAAGTAAAAAGGCGGAAGTGGCAAGGGTCTGTCAAGGTGGTTAGACAATTGTGTACGGGGGAAATTGAGGTAGCCGTGTGATGTTGCTTAGGCAACGGTTGCCTGATCCGCACAACAGCTACACATGTAGCCAGAAGGCCCTTAGAAGCAATTACCCGGCAGGTAGCAAGTATAGCTGAGACATGTTTCTCTCACTTCCTTCTCTACAGTTTTCACTTCACGAGAGCCAGCGGTTGGAGTCTAGAAATAAGTCGACGTAGCGAGGTTCCATCCTTGCAAACGCCATAGTAATGGCGACGTGCAACCCAAGCATGGTAAGTTGCACAGGCTCATGATTACGCTCGAAGTCCCCGGGAAATTGCTTGCGCACTGAGGCACGAAATTGTACCTGCGTGAGAATTACTTCGCCACATAGACTTCTTGCAGTTCACGCTTACCTGGAAGATTGGCTCAACAAATCGAGAGGGACACAGCGCATGCAATTTCTCCCTATCACTCATCAGCCGGATTCTCTATTTGATGAAGTGTTCGTGCCACAAACAAAATTTAACTGTTGTACGGCGTAAGCTCACAGTATTTTCATTACCGTTCTTGCCAAGCGTTTTGTTGTAGCGTTGTATTGTCCTGTTACGCACTATTATTATCGCTGCCCATTCGACCTGTGCTTGTTAACGCACGTTACATTAAGAATCTCACTAGAAAATATGCTAACTGCAGGTTTCCGTTTTCCACACAGCGCTAAATCATTTATGAAAGTAAATGAGCAAGAGCCGAATTCTCAAAATTTCTCGTGCGTAAGTGGTGTTTGTGATTCGCCAGCCTCCTTAGGTAGTAATAGGTCCATTATCACGATTAACTGAAGTTTTCTCTTACGAACAACTCTAGCGTAAGACCTTTTCGTGGATGCGGGCCCAGCAAAGCACGAACGCGTCTCGTCTCGCTTAACACTTTGAACTACGGTAACTATAGTATAGTTGCTGGTAAGGCAATCAACCTCAGGCTGTTGGACGCCTCGTTGAGCAGATGATGTGTTTCACTTCGTCTTTAATGATTATTCGACCTCACAGCATCTGGTAAACCTGTTATTCAGCTGACAAGATTTGATTCTATTTGCTGTCATATTAGGAGAAATTATCGCGCTTTTCTTAGATGAGTAACGACCACCTAAAGACCATACGTCATTTCCGGACATAGTCAGGGCCCGACACTAATTCACCGTTAATAGGGAAATTTATGGTGCATTTACGAAACAATCCAGTGACGGAGGGTGCTGGCCAAGCGTAATGTGACCATAATTACTGGACACAACTTTACGAGGAAGGCGGGTAGAGAAGGAAGAGAAGAGTTAAAGGTAGCATGGCCACCTGTTTCACGGGGACATAGCGTATACATCAATTTATTTACCTTGTGTCTGTAGCCCTGTCCTAAAGTTTTTTACCTCTTCGCAAATTAAACTGTAAATTTCGCGGTCCACCGGCATGAAGCGCTAGGCCAACGCCGCCGTCAGCAAAGAGATAACGCAAGCTGCTAGCGGGGCCGGACCGGCGGTGATCTCGGAGATGTGACGAAAGGCGGGTGGGCGTGGGCATCGACGACACGGACGCTCTTTTTCCAGCCACTTTCGGTTTCAAGGAGCCTGCCTAGGGGAAATAATTGTTCGCATAGCTCCTACATGAACTACGCCATTCAAAATTTGATCATTGGGATAGGTAGTGTCGAGGACGGGCCCAAAAATATTCCTTTGCTGTAGCTGTTCATAATTAGAAGGCTAATTACGCATATAAGGGCGAAAATTGCTCTATATCTAGAGGCTCCTAATCTGTACACTCGAATGGTAAACATGACGTTACCGCGATTTATATTCTTCTAATTTTAAAGATTTGGTGCAGCTAAAGAAAACCACCCTGTATAGCGTTTGGCTGCTTAAGATGCCCTCCCGGGCTCAGCGCTAGGCTCAATGTCCCTAAAGATGCGGTAAACCGAGGCAGGATTGGTATCGAGAAAAACGGTCGTTTTACTGGGTGGTGTGCTAAACTATTTTGTTGTTTCGCTGCACGAATACTGGACATGTCACCATTTACAAGAGTGCGGCTGCATTGTCGGTGTAATTTCTATCGCAATAAAAAAAAAGATACAACCTATTCTGAACGAGTACTGCAACATGTGATGCAACATGGCGATGTAGTTGGTTGGCGACCATGGCGGGTATACAGGGGGTTAGCGCATGGTTTACACCTCAAAGTGGCGTTAAGCGTGCGGACACGGTGTTAACCGTACGACACGTAGGATACAAACACGAATTGATCGTGAAAGATCGGTTTGCCCACTCTCAGCCATTGGGGCGCCACCAAAGCGGACCAATGACACTATCTTAATGTAAGTTGAGGATGATGAGCTTACCCAGCGCGCAATCAGGCTGCAGCAATCGCAGCAATCAAGAATCTAGGAGGGCGTACCCTTAAGCGCAGTTTTCCTCCTTCTATGGGCCCGCGCACTGTCAAGAAACAGCGGCTGCACGGCTATAAATTATGTCTCGCCCTCATTAACGAAGTGCAGAGCGGGAACAGAGGCGAAAATTTATCTTCCCTGCTACTATAGTTTGAAACAATAGTTGAGGGTATACCCTCAACTATCGTTTCAAACTTTTCCTTTCACACTAGCGATCTGGAGGAGCTGCGCATTGGAATTATTGTGCGCTCGAGAAAGGTGCACGTTCTTTCCGCATAAGTGTGGCGACATTAATATCGGCAATTGCATTTGAGGGCCAGGGCTATAGCTAACGAAGCGAACGTCGCGCTATTTTGCATGCGGTACGAAGGGACAGGAAACAAACTGGTTGCGCATTCCTCGCGAAAAAATTCCAGCGACGCCGAAACTCATCTGCTTCGCTCTGATTGCTTCGCGAAGGAAATGGGGCCTGCGCACAGGAAAATCAATGGACCCGCGATAATGAGCTACGTGTTTCCATAAATGTTTAACAAGACGTAACCGTTTGCAGTAAAAAACGAAGAGCTATGATTATGTATTTCTTCATATTTGAAATACCATCAAATTTTTCTCACTGGAAATCTAGCCACGTGATTAAATTGGAAAGTTTGATTGCTACGGCAACTCAATATCACAAATTATATTGGAGACGTCAGAATCCTAGTTGCGTGAGTGGGAATTTAATTTTGCGTGTCACTGCGCCATTCTTCTGAGCAGGAGTCTCTGAAACACATCTATCTATCTATTTCTCTCACTCTCTCACTCTCTATTTTCTTTTTTTTTTGCTAGTGGGAATAGACGCCAGAGTTTATTTCCTGGTTCCCACGACGCAGCCTCCAGAATCTTTCGGTACTGTTTCCCCTTTGTACCAAGAGTAGCATGTCGATGATCAATCGGGGAACGACAAAAACGTCAACCTCTAATTGCATTACTATTCTATATACCTGTTTACACCCCTGACAAATTATCACCGAAAGTTTTTTTTTTCATAGTTTTATTTGGAGATAAAGTAAAGTTACCAGCGCTCAAGACAGGTTTCCGTATTTTTTCCCTCAGACACCGAGGGTATAAGGGGACGCCGACACCAACCTGGCGCCAAGTTGCTCATAAGCTGCTGTATATGTACATATATATATATATATATATATATATATATATATATATATATATATATATATATATATATATATATATATATATATATATATATATATATATATATATATATATATATATATATATATATATATAATGTTCCCGTTTGTTATGTTCAGACGCAGTTCCCCCAACACGGAAGCCCGATCTAATGGGCCACAGGTAAGCTTGTATCCCCGTGTGTCTTCTTCCTTCCTTGCAACTTTTCCCAAACTGAGATGGGACAAGCGGCTGTAGCATGAACAGATGGTTCATAGTGCTGCAAGTGCTGCTGTGCTGTGCGGTGACAGTATGCGGCGACAGTGACCGACTGTGATTGTATGTCCCGTGCTCCTTTCTTTCTTTATCTCTACTTTGTTGTCACTTTACCTCCCCTTCCCCTCTTTCCTCAGCGTTGGGTAGCAAACCCGATCTTCCCCTCTGGTTATCCTTCCTACCTTTCCTCTATCTATCTATCTATCTATCTATCTATCTATCTATCTATCTATCTATCTATCTATCTATCTATCTATCTATCTATCTATCTATCTATCTATCTATCTATCTATCTATCTATCTATCTATCTATCTATCTATCTATCTATCTATCTATCTATCTATCTATCTATCTATCTATCTATCTATCTATCTATCTATCTATCTATCTATCTATCTATCTATCTATCTATCTATCTATCTATCTATCTATCTATCTATCTATCTATCTATCTATCTATCTATCTATCTATCTATCTATCTATCTATCTATCTATCTATCTATCTATCTATCTATCTATCTCTCCCAAACTGAGGAAGTGTTGTATCGCGAAGCTTCAGCCCGCCCTGGCATTGACGCCTGCTGTCACCTGGGAATATTCGTGGAAAAACCCTGCAACGTCTTCTATACAGTCCCTGAAACCTGTGTAGGCGGCGGAGATTCGCCACTTTTTTAGTGGGTGTGCCCTGTTACTCAGTGATCCAGAGAACGTGAAATCTCTGATGACGGACGACAAATGCGCTAAGTCATTACTGCAGTACTGGCATAACGCGGGGCTGCACTCGTATGTTTGATGCATTGTTGTTCAGTTATTTTACTGCGGACGCACGGCGACAAGGTCCCCGAATGAAAAGAGAAAAGGCAAAGAAAAACGAAAAAAATTCCCTCTTAGAAGCCAGCGCTTTGAGACGCTTGGCGCCGTGGCCGCGTTGAAAAGCAATCATTTATTTTTTTTTAAATTCAGCAGATACAACGAGTTGTAATCCATATACAGCGAAGCTTTGTTTGTGTGTTTGAAGAGTCCAAACCCGAGCACACACGCGCAGGCACTCACGCACTCCGCGGAAGAACGGGGCACACAAATTATGCTGAGCCTTTTGTAAACTGGAGTTGCTGTGTGCTAACCCAGCATGGTTTCAGAGGTAGAGTGCACATAAGTACGTAGCGCAGTTCTAATCCATTTGTTCCGCAAGAAGCGTTTACTTCCTCATTATTAACGTGCAGCAGAGGACGCGCGAAGGCGAGCTTCATCGTTGTTTTTTTTCTCTTCCCCCACATGGCCACCACCACCGCTGCAGCGGATGGATGGATGGATGCTATGAGCGTCCCCTTTGGAACCAGGTGGTTGGTAGCGCCGCCAAGATCTTTTTATATTGCCTTATGTCTTACCTATTAAAAACCACGAAAAAGAGAGAAAAAAAATGAAAAGGAAGAAAAGAAAACCACGCAGAGTTCATATCACCAAACTTTCTGAACTCCTACTGGGAACATTTGTGTGCCTCCATTGTTTGTCGTTTGCCTATTTTTCTTCCACCACACTTCTAATTTCCTCTTTTGTATTGCGGACATGTTTAATTTACCCCTGATCTCCCTTAACCGCAAGGCTTCAAGGAAGCCTGATGTGTGCTCGGCAGATATCTTTCCATTCTAATAAAACATCCTCTATCGTTTCCCTAGCTTTATCGCAGCAAGCACGTGCTTCTTCTTCGTTGTTGTGTCTCTCTTTATAAGTACGCGTTTTAAGACATCCTGATCGCGCTTCGAAAAGTAATGAGCTTCCCTTTGAGTTATCATAAGTTGTTTCTTTCCCGATTACGTTTTTTTCCTCTGAAGTAGTTACTGGTAGCAGATTCATTTTCCTATGCCGCTACCCATGAGATTATCTCAGCCTCTCTGACTTTCCGCTTGACGTCCTTTGTTGCCATGTTGCTCAGCAACCCGGTCGTATACTTGCTGGTAAGCTTCCTAGTTCTTTTTCTCCAGTGTGAATGAATGTTCTTTTTCTGTTCAAATACGTGAACACTCCCCCCGTCAGCTTATTTTATATCATATTGAACAGGTCGTTCCTCATAATCAATTTTACTCTGAGTGTCCCTCACTTCAAAACTTGCCCAGCCCATATCGCCCGGCACAGCTTCATTGGAAATCTTCCCATGGGCGCCCAATGCGAGGCTTCCCACTGACCTTTGGTTGCCATCGAGTCCTGATTGTACCCCTGACTTCAAGCAAACAATCGCATTTCGAAATGTAAGTCCTGGAACCATTACGCCTTTTCACACAGCCCAGAGCACCTCCTGCCTATTGTATCGCCATAACGTCCTGTGCTTCATTATGGCCGCATTTCTCTTCCTATTAGCTGTTATATCTTTTTCCTGTGCTCCCATAAATATATTGCCTTCGTTTATCCATATAACAAGGTATTTATATTCTTTTACCCCACACATTTTCTCGCCCTGTAATGACACTGTCTGTTCATTGTTTTCATTGAATACCATAACACATGATATTTTAACGCTAAGTTTTAGACCTAAATTCTCGCCTTCCCTTCCACAGATATTAGCCAGACGTCGCATATCACTCTTCTTATTAGCTAGGAACACGATGTCGTCCGCATAAAAATCCTGGAAGCTGCTGCTCTACTACTGTACCAGCTTGTTTGCAGGAGAGAATAAACCCGGTATTACTTCCCTCTAGCGCTCTTTTCAACCTTAGCATGTACATCATAAACAGCTGTGAGGATAAAGCGCACCTTTGCCTCAGTCCCTTGTTGATATTAACTTTCTCCTCGCTCTTGATCCCTTCCAGTTCAACGTAAATGGTATTTTCTACGTAAATCTCTCTCAAAAGCTGTATACAATCATCGCCTAAGCGTTCCCCTTACAGAATACTTCACAAAATGTTGCAATCTACGTTGTCATACGTTCCGTACTGTCTGAAAAAGCCACATATAACGGCTCCTTCCTATTCTGAATATTTCAATGCACTGAGTCCGGACAAATAAGTTAACATTCACACGCCTACCGATTCTGAAGCTTTTCTGAAGTTCTCCCAATATGTCGTTATTCTCCGCCCATGCTTGCAGCTTTAATTTATTCGCCTGCATTGATGGTCAAACGATCTATAAGAGTGAATTCAATCTTTTTCCCCCTTGTCTTCATTAAGTAAATTCATTCTACGTTGGCTCCAACTGTCTGGTATTCGTATAAATTTTAAGGTTCTTTTCATTGCTTTCAACAAAACTTTCTTACTTTTTTGTCCTAGTTCATTAATCATCCTAACGGGAACATCGTCGAGCCCTGTGGTTGTGCGCTTAGGAATTTTCTCTTCGGCTTTCTTCCAGTTGAAATTTGTCAGCACCAACTCTTTTTCCACCTGATTAACTTTCATGCTCTCTTTTTCATCAAATACAGCTTCGTCATTGACTTGGAAAGACTCGGCTGCGATTTTAAGAAAGTAATTTAATGCCGCGTTGCCTTTCAGTTTGTTTCCATCTTCGTCTAGGATATGTTGTATTGTTCCAGATTTCCTGCTTAATAAGTTTATGTGCCTCCAAAATATTCTAGGTGCAGCCTTCTTTTTCTCCCATATTTCTTACAACCAACGTTCACTTTCACTTTTTATGACTGGTTGATCCATGTTTGAATGATATATATTTTCCCTCTCGGTATATTTCCGCTTTTTTGGCTACTTCATCCTGCGGCAACTGCGCTTTTTTTTGCCTGCCTGTACTCTCGTGATGCTTTCTGTCGGATGGCAATCGCTTCTGCAGCTTTTTGACTTGGTTTCTTTTTTCTTTTCCAACAATCATCGCGCTTCCTTTTCATATTTCTGCCGTAATTACACTTTGAAGCTCATTATATTCTCCCCATTCGCTTCGCCATCTGCTAAGTTCTTCCTCAACTCTTCTGACTATATATGTTATTTTTTCGGCGTTCCAATTTGGAATGGCTGATGTTCGCTCTTTGCTCTCTTTCCCAACTGCATATCCCATTTTCCAACTGATGTGTTTATGGTCACTTCTAATGCTGCTATATCCTCCCTTGTCAATAACTACTTCTCTCAACTTATGAATTCCTTCTGTCATCCGACAGTAGTCAACGGTCGATTGCCGATTTACCCCTTCCCACATGGCCTGCCTATCACACTTAGGCCATGTATTGACGATAAGGAGGTTATGATGCTCACAAAGATCTAGCGCTAACTTCCCGTTGTTGTCGGTATAGCCATCTAGAACTTGTATGTGAGCATTCATGTCACCTAATAGTATAATTTCGGCATCATTTCCGAATCCAATAATATTAGCCCTTAGGCATTCCACTAACTCTTGATTCTTCTCTCCGTAATTATTTCCGGTCCACAAATACTTTACGCCCAACCAAGTTTTCTTTCCACTCATTGTGCATGATAACCAAAGATGCTCTTGACGTTTTGAATTTACTCTTTTCTATTCGGCTCCCTGATGGATGAGCATTCCGACTCCCCTTCTCAACCTTTCCGATTTAGTTCTTATGCGCCCTTCTCAAAAATATTTCTCAATCACTGGCGGCTCTTCCGACTCTCTAACGTGCGTTTCTGTAACCGCATACACCCCTATTTGTTCTCTATTTACCTGCTTCTCAAACCACACCCACTTTTCCTTTCTTCTGCCATTCTGCGTGGTTATGTAGCCTATTGTATGGTGAGCTCTCTATTTTGTTTTCCTGCTTTTTTATGTTGTTTACGGCGATGCTGTTCTGAGGTTCCCTTAGGGGCCCTTCTTCCTCATTACTACCTACCCTGGCCTCCTAAGCACCCAAGCCCCTACCCCCCCCCCCCCCCCCCCAGAAAGAAGAAGAATAACAGAAAGCAACTGCGCAAGCAGCAAGTCGCCAGCCCGCTTTACCTTTGCTTGCTCCACGACCATACCCAATGTCCATCCTGGGACTGTCTCTACCGCCACTCTTTTTTTCGCCTTTCACCTTCTCGACAATTGCCTCTGAGTACCTAGCCAGGTTTGAGTCGAGGGCGATTATCACCCCTCACTCTCTCGTACTGGCGAGGCCTCTCCCTCTCCTGCAACGTCGGGAAGTGTGTTCCACAGTCACTACCATTTTCGTTTAGGATGGCGGTCCTGTTCAGCTTTTCCTCGGCGGCTTCAAGTCTTTTTTCCACCGCTTTCTGTGCATGATGCTCCCTATTTAGATCATCTCTGAGCTATTCCACCTGTTTCACAAGCTCATCCTGGAAATCCTCCATTTTGTTTAGTCCAGCAATGACATCACAGTTTCCGCCGATAGGCTTGATCTCTTCATTCTCCTCATTTTTCTCGTCTACCTCAAGCGACCCCCCGCACACTGCATGCTTTAGCCTCTTTCTTGCCATGTGTTGCAATTAGCTTTTTCTTGTGCAATCCCCGAAGCTTTTAGAGCACGCGCCTAGTAGCAAAGGCCGGTAGGCACAGGAACCTAAATCGTTAGAATGCCGCAAATGAATTATAAACAATGTCTTAAACGCAATAAATTCCGCACATACATAAGGCAGGACACGTGTTCGCATGTGTTAAAGCACGTGGCCAAGCTCTCACTGTACTGCCAAAGCTATATTCCTGATACGAACGCACATTCACCAAGACCACTAATAGATAATGGTCTTGCAACTTCCAAACTGCTATTTAAATGCTATAGAGACCTAACATTCAACACGGTTACACGTGTTAAAATACGTGGCACGAAAGCACTCTCTGAGTGCCCTGCAAAAGCTAATACACACGAAGCGGACCCGCGCCCACAAAAAAAATAATAAAGAAGGAAAAAGAGAAAACTAGGAAATTACTGCTGAAGGCTAAAAAAATTTGCAAATAAAAAAACAGTAAATTCAAAGCATGCACAAAAAAAACATGTTTTTGTTACTGCCACGCAGTCCCGGATGCGCCGAGGCGAGTGCCATCTGGTGGTGGTGCAAGGAACACAGCGGTGGGCGTACTCCCCTGTGATTGGTTGGCCTATTCGGCAATAGAACAGCCAGCTCGCAGCACCCATAGTCACGAAACCCGGCGAAGTTCGCATAGAAAAGCTTCAGTCTCAAAAGTGAGCACGCGCATCTTCTAGGGAACGACTAATACAGAATTACAGGTCGCACTCGTCGTTAAAATTAGTGGCGCGTCTGTCACTGTACTTTGGCGCTGCGGCGCATTTCTACGAAGTCACCCGTCGTGCCATGCGATTAGAAGCGTTTTAATGCTGAACAAAACTTCCACTTGCCCTGCAAGGTCAACCATAATAACAAGGGGCGCGTTCCTGAACTGAAATATGTAGTGGCGTCTCTTGTCGCAATGCACCATTTTTTTTTCCTGGCTGGCTCATGAAAGTTTCGCGTACGGCGATTGTCACTGCACGTGGGATCTACACAGTTTTTTTGGGAAGAGTTCCCGGACATGCCGCATTTACACGATAAATGGCTTGCACAGTGTTTCTCCCAGCTTCCTCGTACCACCTATCCTAACGGCAACTTCTCTAAGCATGCCCTAATTCCACTTAAAGTGGCATCGATAGCGAAGGGTTTGGTGTAAAAGATAAGATTGAACTTCACAATATCCGCGACTTGGTTTGTAAAACCACCTTGGCTGTGCACCAGAACGTCTCCAGATGTGATAGCGTATGGATTGATAATGCTGAAGTGTGATGGATTTATCCAATGTGCCCGGGGCGTTGTGCGTATCGGACGTTTACGTGTGGTAGGTATGTATTGCATTCTGGCTGAGCATAAAGTGGGATTCCGCTATTATTTACGAAATTTTAGGCCAGGTCTGGTTTACACGATATATTATCACTTCGATCATTTCTTATCAACCGTCCTTGCTTTCGGCGACTGAGTCACTGCGTCTGACTCACTTTGGTATAATTTCGATGCTTGTGAAATAAACGGCTCTACATTGATGTATGTTCTCCAGTTTTCTCCGCTCAACAAGGAGCAACGATTTAAAACAAACATACCCACTTGCGCACGTTTTGCTACATAAGCCACCGATTACTCTTTGGTTTCAAATACCATGCAGTTTTCCTTTGATATCAATGACTTACAAATCGATCGCACGCAGGAAATAGATGTGTATAGCTCTAATTACGGCTCGTTTATTATCTCTGTGTGTTCTTTTGGGTCATAAACTACACGCTTATCTTATTTTTGTCTTGAAAAGGCTGCAAATGACCAGATTTTCAACGTTTAAAAGGACACCGCATTGTAGTTCATGTATCCTTAATCGTGGCTGATAAAACCAAGAGACTACTTGTGTAATAGCTGCGAGCACGCAGTGCAATATGCTCGGTGATCGAAACTGTCTTTATCTTGTGTTGTACGGCTATGGGTTCACGGCCGCTTTTGAACTCAGTACACCCGTCAGAGAGCACAACAAGATGCTCTAGACATCTGTCGCAGCTACGCGAGCTCAACGAGAGGCTTGTGAGAAACGACATCGTTTCGCGATCGTCGACGATCCGATTCGCTGCAATGCGCATGAAGAGCATTTATTAGTGACTTCTCGCGTTTGCTGGGATATTAAACCCTTCTTCGCAAGTAAGATTCACGATGTCGGCATTATGCTGACCGAAGCTTTGCCCAGACTGCATCAGAAGATGCGCATTCTCGTTCTCAGCGACGCCTCGTGACGACGGCTTTAAAGCGGCGCTCCTTAAATCACCGGTTGCACTTAGGAGCGCCACGTTTGGCGCAGGTATTATATCAGCGCGCTCAGAACAGTGCTGACTCCGCAGAAAAAATAAAAGCCAAATTTAACAGCTGACATTTCGGACATTCCGGCTTTTAGGGATATGTATGTCGCAGGGAAACGTTTTTCATGCTCTAAGCAATTTTTCGGACCGACATTCAGGGGATGCGGACGTGATGTAAGCCTCCGATCAGTGCCTCCTCTTCGCGTGTGGCGAATCAGTCGAGGGAAGATCACCGTTTGCTTGGAATATAAATTGTCTTTCGTCATACCGTGCAATGGGTAATTCCTGCCCAGGATTGAAGGTGGCTGAGAGAGCAAATGCTAACACCACAGACTGCTGACGTTGAGAAAAACGCATGGAACAGGGGCTGTCACGGCTGTATGGTGCGCACATTGGGCATAGTGACACATATGAGGCCGGTATCACATTGAGACTTCATGGAAAGACGTTACGTAGGGTTATTGCAATGGCTGCCGTCTCTCGCAGCACTTCTCGGCTAATGCACTCATTGATCGTCTCACAACGCAATATGTGTCACGTAACCCAGATGGGACCTTGCGCATAAACATAGGTCATGAGTAACTTAAGCTGAGCTGACGTGATTGTCCTTGTCTACAGCCTTTGACGGAGTAGGTACAAATGTGAAGTGGTTGTAGTCACTATTAGACAGGCACAGCAGAGTATCTCCTCACCTCAAAGCATTGCGTGCACTTCACAGCGCAGAGTGTCGCAAATTGCCATCATCGCTCAACGCCTAGCTAAGCTTAAAACGATAAAACAAAGCAAACTTGCCCGGCTTCCAATGATCACAAGAGAATGTCTGAAAAAAAGATTCTTCTTTCGTTCGAGCAGTTGCATTATTAATTTCCAGAACGTCTCTAATTAAACCAGCCACATTAAATTTTGCCTCCGTATTACTCCTAACATGGCCCCAATTTCCTGCACATTTAAACTCGGTGTAACATTTTGTGCTAAATGACAGCAGGAAAACATGAGTAGCGCTTGCCGAGCCCTTGTGAACAGCGTAACAAATTATATACTGCAAATCTGTGATTAACCGACATACTTCAAACTTGGCACGTAGGTCGCTCACAACGTGGCCCCTAATTGCACAAAATAATATTTCCGTGCTGCACTATGTTTTTCCAGTGGAGCAAATAGAGATTTATATAGGGTTTGTGAAACACGTGCATAAATTTTTGAAACGTTGAAATAGATAATTTACGGCAAAAAAAATTAACAATTCAGTAGCCAGACGAGACACTTTAAACAATGCCAGCACATTAGTCATAACATTTCCCCTATTCTTTGCAAATGTAACGCACACTCACATGCAATTATTTTAGGAGACCAGCCAAAGTACGCGCTTCTTTTGACACCTGAAAAGAGGGAAGAATTGAGTGTTCGGGTAATATCCTGAAAGTTCATAATAAATCTTCAAACTTTTATCATTAGCTTTAAAATAATTAACTGGTTCTTGCTGTGAGATCAATCAAACATTATCTGCACTATCTCTGATTTTATATTGTAAGCAGTGGATACGAGAGAACACTACACAGAAAGATGCAGGTTTGACGTGAACAGTGGCTCAACAAGGAAAGTATCTAGAGCCAAGGTTTCTAGAAAGGGACTTGTCTTCAAAACAATGGCTCCAGTCGCGTTTTTTTCGACCACCATTATTAACATTTAGTCAAGGCCGTCCTGGAGGTACTTTATTTTGGTACTAATGTCAGAGCTCAGCTTCAACGTAGAAAAAAAAAAACATTAAAGCTCTGCGGAATGGCTGAACGTAAAATGGGCGGTGGCAGGGGGCCGATAACATGGTGACATCTGTGAAAGGAGTGGCTTTTCTTTTTTCTGACAGAATCTCTTCGCATGGGCCTAGTTGCAGTAGAAATGCAGAAAGAAAAAAAAAACATGAGGAATATTTGACTTTCAACTTCAATATAACCAGCTGTCTGAAAACATGATGACAATTCTTCACGATTTGTATTTTAAGTCTACATTTTTGTTTCAGGCGGGACTTTCGCAGCAGCAAACTATGTTTTCCCGGTTAACCAGTTTATCACGCTGTGTGCAGTAACAAAGGCATATTTATAAGTCTTCACAATGGCGAGACACTCAATTGATGGTTCGCCTTTACCTCCAAAAGGCCGCAGTACTTCTCAACGATAGCTTTCATGTTATTGAAATTCCTTCATTGTCTACGACACCGGAAGTTCGAGTAAATGCAAATTCAGAGATTACAGAGCATCGAACATTCTGTTTGGTCCCTGCATGGCGCTTTAATGGTGAATGTAATATTTGCTTCGCGGCAATATTTGGAGTACGCTTGATATATTTAGTGAACAGCCCCTACGGTTTCTTTGGCTTGCTATATCAGTTCGACAGTGTAGTCGTTGCTGCATTGTGCAAATATTGGGCTCCAGGCGACAATTTATGAGAGCTTGTTGCCTTGTCTTCGACAGTTGTGGGGACTTCCGTCTACATTCAGTAAAGCGTAATGCTGTTTACATTGTTTATGTGGAGCAAGTTTTCGTAATATTTATCTCTGGAAATGTTTGGAATTTCTATAGTTGCTAGCGAACAATGCCAAGTGTCAATTTATGTGGCTTCTAATTAAATGTAAGGCAATCTCGCATTTCAAGCTTGAACTCTCCTCAAACAAAGGAGCCCCTTGATAACCCTCGCAAAGATCCTCCCTCGTAAGATGAAGTAGAAAAATGGCGTGAAGTTTTCGTCGAGGAACAGATTCATGTTGATTTGCGGTGAGAGATAGATCTTCAAGATGCATCATCATCTTCATTTATTGTGCACTTAAAATGCTGTTTATGGACCATTACGTAAAAGCAAACAAAATGACAAAAAATACATGTCACAATATGGCCAAGTGAATGCTTTCTTTTTCTTCTAGGAACATTGCTCCGAGAAAAAGAAAATGGATTAACGTCTTGTTCAAGTTCAGTTACCGGCTTACTTATGTTATGTATTCATTTTTTTCAATCTAGGCCATGGTTACCGTGGTGACGGACTCGCAAGAAGCATGCAGAAGGTATATGAACGGAAGGATTGGAAAGGCAGCACTTCAGGTCTTGAACAACACCAAGATAGAAGCAGCACAAATCCTCTGGACGCCGGGACACGAGTCTCTCACGGGGAACCAGGCGGCGCACGCCGCGGCTCGAGATCATACACGCCGAGCCATCTCCAACGCGCAGAGAACACGTACCAACGACTGTGACGAGGATGATGAACGGATATCCAAGAAGTACTCGGATATCTTGGCGCACTACAGGAAGCAGAGGCGTCGCTACCCGCCCGCGCATAAGACGATGAGTAGGGACCAAGCGGTAACCTGGAGAAGACTACAGGCTGGAACCTACCCACACGGAACACTGCTGCACGCCATGTACCCGGGCAGCTACGGGCGAGACTGCAAGTTCTGTCCGCCGGACACGCCCAACACCTTGCGCCATATGGTGCTTGGATGCAGGAATAATCGAGAAGCACCACCATCATCATCACCACCAGGCGATAACATGCAGAAAGAGGCGGATTCAGAAGAAGAATTGGAAGACCAGTGGGAGGCTCTGCTGGTGACGCAAGACCCTGACAGCCAGCTGCGGTTGGTGAACAGGGCTCGGGCGGCGGCAGCGAGCCATGGCTACCTGGACTGAGGAGGCCACCCACCTTTGGGCTCAAGAAGCCTGGTCTCACAATAAAGTTTATTTCTCGCTCTCTCTCTCTGATGCCTTACGTTGGCGATAAATATATTTTATACACATCTGAGTTTTCATGTAGCCGCAATAAATTAGGGAAATGTAATTTAAGCGCTAAAAATTGTACATTTATACAGAAATTCGAGCAGCCGTACGTTGAAGTGAGTGCTAGAGCGCTCAAAACGTCACGTTATATGTACAGTGTTCAGGCAGTAATGTCGTTTTCTATCAGTGGTGCAAATTCCTAAGGCAAAAAAAAAAAAAAAAATTCGTACATTGTGCAAAGCTAAAAAAAAATACGTAGTATAGCTGATGACTTTTCGCACACCGTAAATTTCAATCTGCAAGTTTTCTTTTTGTTTAGGCTTGCCACAATCATCTCCAGTTACACTGTCACACCGTATCGATCTTCATTTACATATGTATCGCCACTTCTTTATCCGTTAGCAGACGTTGATATTCAAGAATGATAGAAAGCGAGAAAGTGAAGACAAAGAAACTTCTCAGAAAGGGCATCACGGGACGCATCAGTGCAAGACCAGCGCTATATTCGGGTACCGCGGTGAAATAGAAGACAAGAGTTATGTTACTCGCCAGATGTAAATGTAGGTCGTCAATAGGCTTCGGAAGAAGCCACGCCATCCCTCACAGCCCTTTCGTGTGCTGGATAGCGCGATGATCAATAATAACAACCCGCTTCGAAAAACTGGGGCACGCGACTTGGTTTCTCAAGCCTCTGCTTGACGTTTTGGCCGAGGCCCTTACACGGCGGCTGCAACTCGGTTTCGGCACAGCGTCACATCGTTCACCTGCGGAAACTTCAACTACGTAGCACTATTATAGCTTGTGAGGTAAGTGCAAGTGTAACTTGGGGCTCACTTCATTTTGGGCACACCTTATTCGAAAGTACAAAACAAACAAACAAGTAAACATGCTAACAAGCAAGCCTCTGCTTGCTTGTCCCAGGGAAGGCGAACGCCAGTTTCCGAAGCGCCCTCGCAGCAACGCTGACGATGTTTAATCGTGTTGTCCAATGCACTTGTGAGATGCGGTGAACATTGAGTTCAGCTAGAAGGCTAGAACTCCTGCATAACAGTAACCTCAGCAACGCGCTATCTTTAGTCATCACCTATTCCCGCTGCGTCTATTAAACTAGCTTTTCCTTCAAGATTCCTTCCACCCCTGTTCCTCGTTGAAGCAGTACACAAAGTGCGACAAGCGAGCCCTTATTTGGGTTAGCTTGCATTAGTACTTGGTGGAATGTGAAGGATATAATGCTGGGGCGCTATAACGTAACGCTATTCCAAACAGTTTGCTTTCAATTTCTGCAATCAAACACCCGCGATTGGTAAAAATATTTTTTGCCCCCTCCACCCCCCCCCCCCTTTTCTGCTGTCTGTCGAGCAAGGTCATGAAAACCGCGAGAACTCCCACTCTGATACGATCTGGCACACTGATTATTCAGGATCCCGCCGAACAAAATAAAAATAGTTATTCCCGATTCTGCGCCTTTTTCGCGTTATCGGTCAAAACATTTCGGCCAGCGCCCACTACTTCGCCGTCCTGTCACGCGACGTGAAAAAACTGCGACAGCTCACAACACCGAAGTTGTGCGTAGGAGTTAAAGATGAATTATATGCAGAAAAAAGCTAAAATTCATTCAGAACAGCCGGATACTGTCCCGTTCCCGAAGGAATAGAAGATGGCTGCCCACCGAATGCTCTGGCACTGGGTACTCGGAGCTGGCGTAGAGAATGCATTTATTTGCAAATAGGGAAAAAAACTTGCCTGGCTGTATAACGTTGTCGAGCCCTTCTGGCACGTATACGACATCGCTTTGCCAACTAGTATTCGCTGAGTATCTGTTTTAGCGGTATTTTTAACCTTCCGTTGAACGCCGTTGCCTAAGCAAGCCAAGCAAGGCGAAGCGGGCCAATCGCAAACGCCGGCCCCACCACCCTCATACAGTTATCTGCTTTCACTTCCTCAGCTCCGCCCCACCGAAAGTCTTGCCCCTTTTACGTGCTCCTCGCCTCTTCTCAGCCAATTAGATGACAAAAGCCTGTGAAGGTAGGCAATGATATATTTTTTTTGAAATGAAACAAAAGTTACCTCCTATAAACGAGGAGAGCGTTTTATTGTGCTCTTCAAACAAAGCTGAGAGTTGCCACTCGATGCTTGCGTCAGTCGTTATGTAAATCTGGCATCAGCAGATTGGTATAAAAATAAAGTGGAATGTTTTTTATCATTCTAGGGTCCATGGTGTCCTTCACGAAGTCATTGTTTTGCTTTCGACATGTGGTAAGCCAGCACAGTTTGAAAATTTCTACGAAGCAAATCGGCAAGTGATGGACACACATTTTGTGAAGTGCGTCCTTTGGGCTTTATACGACTGAATTTTTTCTTCTGTTACAGGACGTCAGCCACCAGTTTCCCGGCAAATTGAATCCGCGATGCTGGAACTATGGCGGTGACAAATAACCTTACTTAAGTAAGAAGTGTGGTTATCGATCATCGTTGCTCTTAGAGAGGCACAAAATAAGTGTATATATGCAGGTTACCAAACATCTTGGGAAAACAAAGACATATACAGGTAAAATGAACCAGCGTTCTTAATCTAAAGCAGTTTCTTCATAACTAGAAGAAAGTGTTGGTGCCTGGAGACGACCCAAAACGATACTTCAATAGCTTGTTTAGCTTGTTTCCGCCTTCAAAGATACACTAGGAGACTAATTAAGGACTCAACTGCTTCAAACACTTCATGGAAGGGACGCCTTCCACAGGTGATATATGACGCGCTCGCTAGCGTGTACATCTTGCTGTGAAGCACCATCGGAACAGTGGTGGCGTTAGGTGCGCCATATACGTCCCAACTGAACTCACCATTACGGAGCCACTCACTTTGCAAATTTGAGATCGTCTTTCTTCGCTCTAGATATGCATTGCTGTATTGATCTGTTTCTTTGTGTGTTAAACTTGGCACTGCGGAAACAACTCGAAAGTAATTGTAACAAGACAACCTGCTTTATTTAAAACAAAATAATCAAGAAACTATCAATAAAAGTAATACTTCTATAGCTTTGCATCCCCCAGGGTTCTTTCAGAGATGGCTATGCTTTCATCTAAAGCACCCACTGTAGAAATATAAAACATGCGATAGGACTGTTGAATCTATCTTCGCAACGTGAGTAAATGGGCGAAAGCTTGCAGAATGCAAAAGTGTCGTATTCAGCAGTTGTGCAACAAAATGAAAATTAGCTCAAGGTTTCGAATGAAAGAAAGAATATGGCACATTCTTGAAAAAAGTTCTCGTTCATGTTGCATTTGAATTTACTTCCTGAAATGGTGTAAGTACACAAGAAGGATACTGTGGCGCTTCTTTGCATACTTGAAAAACTATAAGTATGTGAAAACAGACAGATTTCCTTCCTAGTTAAGCACGCGACCCTGGTTGACCTCTGTGAAATTCTTTCTTCTGTCTCAGTGTCGCGTCTTTAAAGTTGTCCCCAACCTCCATCACTGTTTGCATTTTTCTCTCTGTAACCGTCTACGCTCATTGAAGCACTCGGCTTTAGGCAAGCTACATGCGATGGGAATTGGACGTCGCTCCCTATATTTGTCGAATATGTTGGAAGAATATAAATGGCCTAGATTACCCTAAGTATTGTCATACGCTCCTAGGTTTTGCGGAACTGTGAAATTTCGAGCTTTCCCGTGAGGGTACCACTCTGTCACTGTGTTGTGTCCTTGTCTTCGAGCGGAAACAGGCTGACAAAGCTTGGGTCAGCGTGTCGGGGTCAGCGCCGCCGGTCCCGACTGCGTACCCGAAACTGTGCTTATTATGTTACGCGCTTCATGCAGGTCTTGCCAAGACGACGCGTCAATCTGTCATCGAAGGAGAGGTCTAGAACCAGTGAAACCCCGAGCGGCGTTCTAGATTTCATCTTGGTCTTGATTCTGATTTTGTTGAACCGCGAACCCATATTGTACACGGAGAAAGTAAGCTTTAGGTTACTTATCTTCCAATTTCATTTATTTCTTTTTGATCTGAATAGGCGAAGAAATAGTGCAAGTTTCTAGCATCCTGTAGTTTGCTGATGGGACTTGAATATTATTTTTGTTGCCCTTCCCAAATGGCACGCACCTATGAGCCAAGGTTCCAAGTGGAAACTGTGTGCGCAGAGTTTAGTAACGTGTCACTCTTCCTGTTGCAACGATGCGGTCATGCACAAATGACAGACTTCTTTTCAGGCACTGTAGAGGATGCTTGCAGCAAGAAATAATATGCCAATGGCAACGCCCCAAAGGTGTTGCGCTAAGTTTATCTTCATATTCGAATGAGATCTTCGACAGACCAGGAAAAAACTGCGAACAAAGACAGTGAAAAGAAACTGAAAGGTGAATGCGACTTGAAAGCTTCCTTGCTGGTTATTGAAACTAATTATTGAATTTAAACATAACAGACTGTTATCCCTAAATTCCGCTGGTGTGTACTGTGGCGCGTTAGACACTCCTCATGACAAAGGCGTAAGTTAATCGGTGACCGTGAAAACAATGCTCCGACTGATGCTTATAAGACCGTCGATGATTGTAGCTCCAATATCATAACGTTGTCAACGGCTTTGATAGATGCTTTTCCTCTCTGACGTGCATGCTTATTAATAGGCTCCAGAACACTTGCAGCTGAAGCAACGTTGCGTCTGGCCAGTGCAATACACGAGATGATTGTTCACGCAGAAGAGACCTTGCTGCTGTCGATATTCTTTCCTTTTGTCGCACTCTTCGTGCCCTCCTCTCATTCACATTGAAGTTGCACGTAGAAGATGCCTTCGAAATACGCGAAAGTGATTTTGCATTGCACAAATGCAATTGTTAACGCATTATTTGCATTCAGACTTGGACCATAAATTTTATCTGCATGTGATGTAGTGCAGTTTTGCACTATCTTGATATGCGCGACAACGCAAACAGTTAGCTCGTTATGTACAGGTTGAGCATGTGTCATGTACGTTTATTTTTCATTCTTTTTACTATTCTTGATTAATTTAAGCAAAGCCTGGCCCCGCTACCACCGAGATAAGCCACTCGGTTGAATGAATGAAATGAAAAAAAAAAAGTAAGCTAGAACGGGATTATAACTATCTTCATTCTTTCAAGGGGGGCTCAGCCGCTTTTCTTCTATAGTTGCTGGCATTCGCATTAGCTAAGACGAATGAGACACTTTTATTGGTTCACATTACGTCACATCGCCTTAGTTCTTGTTTTACACTTTCGTCGGCTCAAGTTTAATGCCACGCTCACTATCCCAACAGGTTTTATAGAGAAGCTTCCCTTGACTTCCCTCCTTGCTATCGCATGGCCTCTATATGGTGCTAGGTCGATTGGTATCTTGGAATATATATATATATATATATATATATAGATGTAGATATATTCCAAGATACCGATCGCCCTAGCACCATATAGAGGCCATATATATATATATATATATATATATATATATACATAGAGAGAGAGAGAGAGAGAGACGCGAGTGGTACAGATTGCCTAAATGCAGCTAGGCATCTGTCATATTTCTATAATGCGGTTGTTAGGGCGTGTTGGTCAGACACGACAAAGAAACTTTTAAACCATGAATAAAGCATCAGTCGGTAGTAAGCGCTCGTCCGTGTCTCTTCTTGTGTCGTCTGTTTGGCGCTTTAGTACTTCAGAAACGTTTAAACGCACGACCAGACGAGGATGGTGAAAAATCATACTAGCATGCATGCTAGCTGCGCTTGCGGGATTTTCAGTAAAGAATTGTTGCAAGTAAGCGCTCGTGCGTCTCCTGTCTTTTTTTCACCGCCCTCGTCTGGTTGTGCGCTTAAAAGTTTTTTGTCATGTCTTACCAACACATGTCTTACCAACACACCCTTACAGCCACATTATAGAAGTTTCTTGTCATGTCATACTTCTACGTGCATGCACCTGTCATCGCCCTTCCGTCCTCGACAAGCGCCGTGTTTCGAGTTGGTCCTTCAGACATCAGTGCATGCGCATAGACGTCTCACGCTATGTATTCCAGCGTAATTTAGTGTTTGCATACAGGCTTAGCTTACGACCAGTGTAGTGCACAAACCTAAAAAATTACGTGAGATAAAAGTTGACACATTTGTGATGAACCAAAAATAAGCACTGATTGAGATAGCACATTACATAGGATGAAAGTAAACAGATTTGTACTCATCGCGTTAGTTGTACAACGTTTAGTTAACGTCTTCACTAAAGCTTCGCTTCACACAGACAACAAAAAGCGCGTTGAACCTGCTTTCTTTTTTCGGTTACGTTGCACACTGTTTTGTTTCTTACGAATAAAATAAAATAACTCAAGCTGGAAAAAAAGCAATGTAGGTGGCAGGTACACACTGAATAGGTGCCTCTGTCACCACTGTTGTAATAGTAGCGAAGTTGCTAAAACAACTATTTCCATATCCTTGCGAAGTTAACGCGGCAGCTTGTAGATTTCAGCACATTAGCCACCAGGAAATGAAAATGATGCAGCAGACATATTAGGAACATTAAATCTATATACAACACGGTTTCACGTAGCGGATTAAGATGCTACCCCAGAAAATAAAGTTATGAAATTGATTGATATCCATAATGTGCAGTTAGCAGGGGAAACACTACGCTGTGAATGCGTATCATGATGCATTCATAAAATATTGCGTATGGTAAGAAGGTGAAACTTGAAAAATCGACTCAAACAAGAAAAAGAAGGAAGTAATACGGCGTTTTTCAATGTTGAAATATATCCTGAATAGCTATTTCTGGGAAACTAAAAAAATGAAGTTCCCGCCTGGTCGAGGAGGGTTTGTACAAGACGAGAAGCTTATACATGTATAGCATTCTTGCATCGGTATTGCCGCAAATGTGCCTTCGTGATCCTTCCTCTATGAAAAGCAGCACCAAAATAGTACCTACCGTAGTTTCTTAGTGGCCATGGTGCTTGGCTGCTAAGCACGAGGTTGCGCGAATGTGGTTGCGCCACATTTCAATGTGGGGCGAATTAAAAATTAAATTAAATTATGGGGTTTCACGTGCCAAAACCACTTTCTGATTATGAGGCATGCCGTAGTGGAGGACTCGGGAAATTTCGACCACCTGGGGTTCATTAACGTGCACCTAAATCCAAGCACACGGCTGTTTTCGCATTTCGCCCCCATTGAAATGCAGCCGCCGTGGTCGGGATTTGATGCCGCGACCTTGTGCTCAGTAGCCGAACACCATAGCCACTGAGCAACCACGGCAGGTTGGGGGGCGATTTGCGAAAACACTCGTGTACTCAGATTTACGTGCACGTCAAAGAACCCCTGGTGGTCAGAATTATTCCGGAGGCCACCACTACGGCGTGTCTCGTAGTAAAATTGTGGTTTTGGCAGGTAAAAATCCGTAATTAAAAAAGAAAGGAAAAACAGGCCACCGTACTGTTTCGCATCAAGTGTTAGAGGCCACGTCCTGGGAAACGCTGCTCATTGTGCAACTCGCGAATTTATTAGCATATCAAGATAGAGCAGAAAGGCGGAACAGCTATCTTTGCGGCGTGACGTTGTTGTATGATTAACTGGGATGTCCCTTTTCAAAAAAAAAGAATAAGAAATAAACGAACGTGCCTGTTTATTGAAATCTAACGCCGTATGAAGAAATATAAAGACAGACTATGCCTACTTGGAGACTGAATCTTGGAGACTGAATGCCTCTCGTGTATGTTTGCGTATGTATGTATGGAAGAAAGCAGCCTAAGTTTGTTAGGCTAGTTTCCTTACGCGCGGAAGACACTTTCTTCCTTAGTATCAGAGGAGACCTTTCTTTTCTTCTGCGGCTCCATTTAAGTACATAATGTAGCTTTTAGTATACGTATAATAAATGCTAACTTAACAAGGAATAATGAAAGCGCATTTTCTGCTTGAGCGTCCGTGTCTTTCAGGAAAGGCGCGTGCCATATATGGCAAAGCTGTTCGCAGTTACCAAAACTTCCTAGATTAGTGTTGCGGAATTTAATTGGGTACTAAATTGTTTGGTAGCTATTCTGCTGAGGCAAACCGTCCAGACGAAAAAGAAAAAAAGACACACAAGCTCATTACCCTAATGCATTAGCTGCAATTGCCTTCGCCTACGCCTCGACTCTTCGAAAATTGAAAGCGGCAGCGAAGCGTGAAATTGAGTCTGCTGCTAGCGCACGATGAATTTTCGCGTAAAGGGAATAGAGGGAGCAGACATTACGTTATGGCACTACGCCTACGGCGCTCTCGTTATCTGGTTGCCGGAGGGCAGCTTTCAGAAACAGAGTTACGGGTGAAGTGGGGGATTAGAGTGAGAATTGAATTACTACTTCACAATTATTTCTGTGCACTGAGGCACAATTATTGCTGGACATTGTGGCCTACTGATTTGCTACGCCGAAGGTACCATGACGATGTGCTACTGGAAGCATTCATTAGAACAGAATAATATTTACGAATATTTACCGAAAAACCCGCCGTGGTTGCTCAGTGGCTATGGTGTTAGGCTGCGAGCACAAGGTCACGGGATTGAATTCCGGCCACGGCGGCCGCATTTCGATGGGGGCGAAATGCGAAAACACCCGTGTACTTAGATTTAGGTGCACGTTAAAGAACCCCAGGTGGTCGAAATTTCCGGAGTCTCCACTACGGCGTGCCTCATAATCAGAAAGTGGTTTGGCCACGTAAAACCCCACAATTTAATTTTTGAATATTTACCGAAAAAAAAAGTTATGCTACAATTATACTCAAACCCCTACCATGACATAATATTTGTCCTTGCGAGCTGTGTAAAAGTTTAAAGAGACCAAAGAAGTGACATAAGGTCAGGAGAAGCAGTAGGCTCGCGAAATACTCCTGCTCCTTAAGCATGCGAAAAACGCGCGTACTGTTGGATACAAGCTCACTGGAAATGAAGCAATGCAAATGTGAATAGCAGTTCTTGCGCTATAAAGGTCACTTTTCCGAATAGACAGTAAAAATACATATAATTTTTAATCAGATACTCTTGTCATTGCTTAGTACAGACGTCAATAAAGTAACTGATGATTAGGTCTTCGATGCTGAAATTATTTTAAGCAGTACTTACTTTTTAGATAGTCAATATACGGTGAATTCAAGGCGAATCAACTTGAAATAATCATGACTACGTATATTTGATTTTTCCAAAACGGCCGCTGTTTGGATTGACACGAACAGGAACCCACTGGCCAGTTTTGAGTACATACGAAGACGAATCAGAAAGTTTTTGCGCCTATTTGCTATTAGCTAAAATAAAGTACGTACAGGTAATTACAAATGTACGTACTATTCTACCTACACTACTTTGACACATAGTCCCCACACCGGTTCAGACCCCATTTGTCCCATTGCAGCACTAAATTTTAGATCCCCCAGTGGTAGCAGCGACGCACCGGGCCTCCCCGAACGCTCATTGTCACGCAAGTCTTCACGGCCTTTTGTGAACTCACCACACCACCTGACGCTTCTCAAAGCGAGAAACCTTTCCCCATTCGTGGACTGCATTTCCCTGTGGATTTCCATGGACGTTCGTCTCTTGCTCCATAGAAAACGAATCACACTTCGTTGCTCGTACGCCGTAGACGTGAAGCACAACCGCCATCTTCAACTATAGACAGCAGCGCCATGCTGCAGACATAATGGCAGGCAAGGCCGGACCGGTCCAAGGAAGGTCCACCGCTGGGCATGGATATGCTGACTTCGCATTTACTGCCGTAACTTGGCCAAAAGAATAGCGGCAACGTCTTTCTGATTTGTCTTATATATACATATATATATATATATATATATATATATATATATATATATATATATATATACGGGCAAATATGTACAGTCTCAAAATTCGAGCGGCACGATGGTGCCATTGCAATGAAGAACACCTGGACGAAGCCCAGGTGTTCTGCATTGCAATGGCACCATCGGGAAAAAGAGCCGTCCTGGCGACTTAGTCTGAAGATGATGACCCAGAATCATGAAGGGGCTCGAGCCGCTGGACGTGGACGATTTTGCGGTTACGACGACGCATGTCAGACAGCGGTATGAGGGGCTCTATGAGGTAGTTGATGTGAGAAATTCGCTGTAGAACGCGGTATGGTCCATCGAATTTAGGAAGAACGTTTGAAGCGAGTCCTGGTGTGTGGGTCGGTACGGACAACCAAAGGAGCGTTCCCTGTAGAAAAGTTGGAGTCGAGTTGTGAGCATCTATTTTGATTTTTTGGCGATTATGCTCGTCCGAAGTGAAGCGGCGGGCCAACTGACGGCATTCTTCAGTTTGTCTTGCGGCGTCCAAGATTCTGATGAGTCTGATGAGTATGATGAGTCTGGGTGGTAGGGCAGAATGGTATCTAATGTATGAGAATGATGACGGTCATAAAGAAGATAGAAGGGGGAGAAACCGGTAGTGGCTTGCATTGCGGTATTGTAGGCGTGTGACAATTGGAAGAACTAAGTCCCGATTAGGAGTGGTCGGATGCCATGTACATAGCGAGCATGTCCGCAAGAGTGCGAATAAAACGTTCCTTAGAATGACAGAAAGCTGAGCTAGTTGGTAAGGATTCATTATGCCAAAAAGGGTAAGGCGTGCAGACACGGACACAAAAGAAGGGAATTCAAAGGAGCAGGTAAAAGGCAAAAAAAGAACAAATATTTTACCGGTGAAGAACGTCCAGAACAACAATTTTACTGACATTCGTATGGGTGTGGTATATAAAGTTCCCTTCAGCTGTGGCCATTTCTACGTATGGCAAACGGGGTGGTGTATCAATCAGAGGCTAATGGAACATAAAAGGTCGTTAAGCGCTGGATCGCCTTCTAATCATTCCTTACATTTCCAAGCCTGCCAAGAGTGTAAGTGCACGCCGGAGTTAGATGAATGTGCGATATTGTACAGGCATAGGAATGAAGATACGTGTCTTATGGTCGAGGCGTGGCAAATGAATAATGGTGGAAGTGCGTGCGTGAGTCAACCTTCGATTACCTTACATAAGGAAGAGATCAATTGCCTTAATAGTTATCTCTCACGTAGACCGCCACGTGTACCCGAGTGATACGTGTCTTCTTTCTTTTTTTGCCTCAGTGCTTCCTCCAGTTGATAAGGCGTTCGTGTTGTCCACTTCTCTTCTCTTTTGTCCGTGTATGCACGCCTTACCCCTTTTTTGCATTATAAAGCGTTCCGTGGCACCATTGGTTTGCGGGTGATAGGCGGTGCACGTGCGATGAACAATAGCGCATTCAGCAAGCAATTTTTGAACGACTTCAAAAGGAAATGCGCGGCCTTGGTCGCTGAGGAGCTCACAAGGGCCTCTGTGACGAAGCTCAAAACGGTGCAGTGTAAAAGTCGCAATTTCCTGCGCTCTAGCAGCTGGGAGGGCCGTAGTCTCTGCATAGCACGTTAACTGGTCGACGGCAACTATAACCCATAGACCCATTGGTTGTCGGATGTAGACAAAGGAAGTGGACCATATGGATCGACACCGACACGACCAAAACGTTGAAATGGGCATGGCAGGGGGGGGGGGGGGGGGAGGTAGTCCACAGGCTGGGAGGTGTGGCGGAGATGTGCGTTGCTGAGATTCTCGGCAAGTGCGGACGAAGTTCTAACGAAGGTGTACGTCCCCCGCCAGTAGTAGCGGTGCCAGAGTCACTCATACGTCTTTAAAACGCCGGCATGGCCCCACTGGGGGTCCGAGTGGATAGAGGAACAGATCTCTGATCTCAAGGCTCTCGGTATGTTGAGCAGCCACCTCTGTCCCTCTGGTGCATAGTTGCGTCGGTACAGGAGCTGATCACGGATCACAAAATGAGGAACTTGGCTCCGAACTGTTCGAGAAGCCAGAACTGTTGAGGTATCCGAGAGAAGGTCGAAAAGGGAGGCAATCCAGAGGTCATTCTGTTGTTCGGTAGCAATAGTAGCAAAGCCAAGAGACGACAACGTGCGCTCACAAGGGGACTCACGAGTGGTATCTAGCGAGAGTGGTGAACGGGCAAAAGCATCAACGTCGGAATGCTTCCGCCCGGAATGATACACCATGCGTATGCGGTACTCCTGAATTCACAGGGCCCAGCGAGCGAGGCGGCCGGATGGGTCTTAAATTCTAAAGCCAACACAGCGCATATTGGTCGGTCACTAGGACAAAAGAACAGCCATATATATAAGGGCGAAACTTGCCAAGCGCCAAGACGATGGCCCGGCACTCCTTTTCTGTGACGCTGTAATTCCCCTCCACCTTGGCCAGCGTGTGGCTCGCATAAGCCACGACGTATTCTGCTTGACCAGGATGACGCTGTGCGAGAACAGCACCTAGGCCTTGCGTCGGTATGTACTTCAGCAGGAGCTTGAGGGTCAAAGTGGCGAAGAATAGCTGGCGTCGTGAGAAGACAGCGCAAAGTGGTGAACGCATGGTCGCAGGCAGGGGTCCACGATGAGAGGTCTTTGGTGCCACGAAGCTGTTGCTTGAGGGGTGATATCATCGATGCAAAATTTCGAACGAAGCGCCGGAAATAAGAGCACAAGCCGATGAAACTGCGAAGTCCTTTCAATGTAGAAGGCGTAGGAAACGCAGATACAGCCCGTAATTTCTCGGGATCCGGAAGGATACCATCCTTGGACACAACGGGGCAGAGGATCGTCAGCTTTCGTGCAGCAAAGTGACATTTCTTGAGATTAAGCTGCAGGCCGGCGTTGGTTAAGGAACTCAGCACGTGCTGAAGGCCGCGTAGGTGTGTAGCGAAATCAAGAGCAAACACCACGATGTCGTGAATGTAACATAGACATATCTTCCATTTAAGGCCGCGCCAAACGTTATTCATCATCATTTCGAATGTAGCAGGCGTGTTGCACAGTCCAAAAGGCATGATGGTGAACTCATATATGCTCAGTTTTGGGGTGATCGGCCTCTGCCATTGGGACCTGCTAGTAGCCTGACCGCAAATCCAATGAAGAGAACTCGGCTCCTTGTAAACAGTCACGAGCATCATCAATATTCGGCAATGGGTAAACATACTTCAGCGTGATCTTGCTTACGCGCCGAAAGAGAGATAGAGGAAAGGGGAAAGGCAGGGAGGTTAACCAGAGAAAAAGATCCGGTTTACTACCCTACGCTGGGGAGAGAGGGGAGGGGGAGGTTAAAGGGGTAACAAAGTAGAGATAAGGAAATAAAGGAGCATAGACACACAATCACACTCGGTCACTGTCACCGCATACTGTCACCGCACAACACGCGCCGAAAATCTACGCAGAAGCGTATGGAACCGTCTTTCTTTGTGACAAGTACCACAAGAGAAACCCATGGGCTCTGTGAAGGTTTAATCACGCCTCAGCTAAGCATGTCATCGGCCTGGTCGGCAATGACGTGGCGTTCCGCAGCGGATACGCAATACGCACGTTGGCGCAGCGGTGAGTAGGAGCCAGTGTTGATATGGGGCTCGACTGTGGATGTGCGGCCTAAGAATGCTTGTGCGACGTCAAAAGAAGTCGAGAAGTGCTGCAGAATCTCAAGAAGCTGGCATCGCTGCGAGGGTGTCAGATCCTCGGCAATGAACGGGCTGAAGACATCCGTAGTTGTTGGATCAGGAGCAGAGATGACGCCCAGATCAAGGAAGGTCCTAGGGGACGTCTCGCCGGGGGCGGATAGAATCTGCATAGAAACGACGGTTTTGACGTACCCAAGGCATTCGTGACGAAGCAGTGTGAGCGGGGATGAAAGCGTGTTATAAATGGGCATTCTGCTGAAACCGGCTGCGAGGTCGAGAGAAGCAAAAGGCAGAGGCTTTACGCCGTCCGACGAAGAGGTCGGACGGCATAAAGAAGACCGTTTCATCATAGATAGCACCACATGAGACTGGTACAAATGCTGACGAACACGGCAGCATATGGGTGTCTTACTTGACAAATTTAGCAGAAGAATGAGGATCAGTGAAGGTGAAGTCACTGAGCTGAGTGAATTCAACCTCAGCGCGAGCGCAATCCATTATAGCGTTCTGGGAGGAGGGAAAATCCTATCCTATAATAATTGCGTGGTAGCATGATGAGAGCACTATACACATTCGATTCTTGAGTTCTTGAGTCATCACACGGGCTGTATGTGCACGCTGCTGTTGATTCGATGGGTTGAGCACTTGCAGTCCGAAGTGACAATCCAGAAAGAGGCGTCGTTACCTTACGAAGTGACCAGCAAAATCCGGCATCCATAACAGAAACTGCTGCGCCTATATCGAAAAGAGGGACTGTAGCGACATCTTTGACAAACACGTCGATAATATTAGCGGGTAAGGAACAGGGACTTCGGCATTTCGAAACTTGCGCAGTTCGTGCCTCGGGAACTGCGTGGTCTTGTTTCCTTCGTTGTTAGGTACAGGCCGCCGATGCATCGGTGAAAGCGACCGGCGACGTGGGCATGGTGAGCGGCGATGGTCGAAGGGAGGACGATCAGTCAGAGTACGAGATGGGGGTGGGTCGGAGGCCGCGTAGTTTGCATTGCAGTCGACCGGATAACGAGGCACCCGGATATCATTGTCGATTGTTTGCACCCGGTGGCAGAACCTTGCGACGTGTCCGGGATACCTACACTGAAAGCGTATAGGCCGATTGTCATGCGTGCGCCACGGGTTGGCGACAGGAAGGCCGGCCCAGCAGATGGGAGGAGAAATGCGGCGCACGGGCTGCTGAAAGGGGCATGTCGGCTCTTGGCATGGCCTGGCGGCTATCGTGTGGGGCCTGGCAGCTACCGCAGCATAAGTTAGCGGAGCGGCTGCAAGCAGCTGCTGGGGAGCAACCGGTAGTGCGTCGGCGACTTCTCCTTGAATGACGTCGCGCAGAGCAGATGAAAAAAGAATAGCAGGTACCTGGGCGAAGCGCACCAGGGACAGCTGTCGTGCAACTTCTTCCCGGACAAAGGCTTTGATCAGCGTGATCAGCGACGCTTGGTCGGAACCAATGGCCAGGCCGGGGATCGACGAATCGGTTGTAGGAAGAGGCCTCGCCAAAGCTCGCTGTTTGCGTAGCTCGTCGTAGCTCTGACAGAGGGTGATAACTCAGCAACAGTGTTCGGGCTATTGGTCAGTAGCATTTGGAAGGCATCATCATCAATTCTTTGCATGAGTTGCTTAATTCGGTCCGCTTCCGACGTGGTGACATTGACGCGTTTACATAGATCGACAATGTCCTCTATGTAACTGGTGAATGTTTCATCTGTGTCCCCTGCGCGTGTGCGCAAGCACTGCTCAACTCAGAGTTTGCGGATGGAGGGACGGTTAAATACCTCTGTAAAAGCCGCCCTGAACGTCGACCATGTGCGGAACTCCGCCTCATAGTTCTTGAACCAAAAATTGGCCACGCCCGCGAGATAGAAAACGACGTCGGTTAGCTTGGTGGAATCATCCCATTTGTCGTGAGTGCTCACCCGCTCGTAGGATGCAAGATAACCTTCAACATCGTTGTCGTCCATCCCGCTGAAGACGGTAGGATCCCGTGGGCGAATAGAGCCAGCGCAGAGAACAGGCGGCGACGTGAGCGGCTGCTAGATGGCGTCTGGAAGGTAGCGTCCGAGTGCGGAGTTCGAGGATGGTCCAGTTAAAAGGTACCCAGCACGTCCACCTGTTATAAAGGAGGGTTATTCCACGACGGGCCGATGACGGGTAGAGCGCTGCACCGAGCACAGCACATCTGCGGCACGCGATACTGTTCGCAATCCTGCTGCCTACGTCCAGGCATTATATATATATATATATATATATATATATATGAGCACGTGTGTGTGTGGGTGCGCGTGTAAAGTAGGTTTTCTCGTATACATATAGGTCAGACAATAACTGATTGAAATTTATTTTCACAACTTCGCGGTATTCTGATTTGTTGCCTGAGAGTTTCGAAACTGTTGTACAATAAAGCAATGATTGCCGAGAAGCTGCGAAGCTCATTTGCACTTCTATATAAACACCTATATAGAGAGGGGGATGAGCGTATATTTTCTTTAACATACTATGAAACGCTTACGGACTGGCTTCGATAGTTCAATGGCTACAGCGCTCTGTCTGTGGACCACCACGGCTTGCGTTGAATCCACAACATTGGTGACAGCATTCAGGTAAAGGTGGAATGCAAAGGCGCTCGTTTCTCTAGCACAGGGTGCATGAGAAATAGCCCCTGCTGGCCTCATCCTTCCTCACCTCTCGGTAACGTTGTCTCTCGTAACATCTGTGTTGATTTGGATACATGAACTCAGTCATGGACATCGACAACTAATCTTTGAATCAATCCGTAGCATTAGATATTAAAATCAATCAATCAATCAATCAATCAATCACTCAATCACTCAATCAATCAATCAATCAACCAGTCAGTCAGTCAGTCAGTCAATAAATAAACAATCCAATAAATAAACAAACAAAGCAAACGTAGTCTGTTCCTCTAGGAATGTGTGACGAATTGCATTATCTTCATCATTGATGAAGCTTCATTAATCAATATTCTCAGCAGAAAATTGCTGGTAGAAACTCTGTTTTTACCAGCAATACCAGTGGCCTGCTGCACTTGAAGGATCTTGAGTTGCCAATATGGCTGCCAATTTTAATAGCACTGGGGAACAAAAAAATTCAGAAGCATTCCACTATGTGATATTAAGTTTTCTATGTTGGTGATGCTATATTGATTGAATAAAGGTTCAAACACTTAACTTCGTTGTTTGTTTCGTCTCCTTCATTTAATTTTTTTTTAGTTTTTATGTTTCTTTGTTGATTCCTTTCTATTTCTATTTTTCTTATTCCCTCTTTTTTTTACTTAACAGATATGCACTGGCGTTTCGACACGCATTATCATAGACTAGCTTTTGGCAACAGCGTCATTTTTTATTTTTTTTATTCTCTATCTTCTTATTTTTATTTTAAAAATGTTTTACTTTATACATAAGCACTGACGTTTCGACACGCATAGTAGTAGGCTAGCGAGCCCACAGGGTGTGTGCCATTGTGCTTGGACCCTTTCTGCACTCGCACCCGGATCGGCCCACATGATGATTTGTTTTTGTCAACATCGCGCACGCACTTTTTTACAGATCCTACCCATGAACAGCTTCGTTGTAAAAACATTTATTCGATAATATTCTACTCTTGAAACGTAGCGTTATAATAGTCCACAGCTTGTGTCGGATTTGATGGCAAAGAACCTGAAAAAGAGACGTGACGGTGTCGTACAATGTTGATTAAGGTCAATGTGTACGATTGCGAGTGCTTGAATACCAGGTGTAGCGTAGCATTTGCTAGGCACGTTGCACTACAAGGGATCCATTTGTTGATTGGATGCCTGGACAAGCGCTGCCGCTTGAAGCATCGTTGGCCCGTCTCGCGTGTCTGTGCGAACACGACGAGGCAGATGGAATCGATTAGCCAGCAGACGGATATTCTCGCGCGATGTTCCCCAAGTCTTCGTTAGTTGCATTATTGCGAAACTGATGGTAGGAATCTTCCTTATTACACGAACTACCAACTGAATGTGGGACTCGAAACATTGTGTCCGAAGTGTATCTGAGACATGAAAAAACGCCGGAAGTGTGTTTCACTCGAAAGAGAGAGCCCAAACCGTCTTCTACGGAGCACCAGAGATAGAATGGGACAGCCACATAATTCTGCCGAACTATGTCACTCAACGAACAGATCGTACTAATCAGGCACAAGCGAAGAACTGACACGAGGCGAATTCTTTTCTTGTCAAATTTTACAACAGAACAGTTTATTGCACCATGTCTTTACCATTAATTCCAGCGATGTCTTTATTCTCCCAGCTGCATTTTTTTTCTAGTCCAGTAATTGATGCTCGGTATTTAAAATTATATTCTGGCAGTGTGACCCCCTATGAACTTTTTTTTTTTCATTTTTACAATCCATTATTTCACGCTTGTTCGGGTATGTTATAACTTGACATTTTGATTATTCCAGTATTGGACACTTGCTTTTGATACGCTTTAGCTGCTTCTAAACACCCTAATTACGTCCCCCCCCTCTCTCTTCTATAATACTTTGGTTGCCTTCATGACACTTTCATAAATAAATTAATAGAGCATAACGCCCGTTGCTTTAAATGCTACATAGCTGTATGATTTGTTTCGGCTGATTTTAATAGGACTATTATAATTTCTTTCAATCTGACATTGATGCATTCTGCAAAACAGATTATTTCCTCGAATGATCTCAAACTTTTGTTAAGGCTAACGTGGTTACATTAGCGCTATCGAACAAGGGCCATAGTGTCTGTGTATCCACGCCATACAGTTTGAAATTCTCACTTCTGCATATACAATTTTATGCAGATTAAAGAGGCCTACTGGAATGAGCTACTCCCCCTAAATATTATATGCAAGTGCCACGGCGGTAGCATTGGCTAAATGTCCGATTTCTTTCACGACTTAGTGTCAGTGTAGGGGCGCTTGCGCACTTTTCCTTGTTTACTTATATTTAGGATTTGGGTACAACCTCAAAGGGATTAGCATCCTCGAGAAATGATTCAGAAGGACCAACTGCGGAGCTAGTAGGTTTGGCGTGTGGACTGCAAAACTAAGCGCGAATATATTACCCCGGAACACATTGAACATACAAATAGTTAATTCAGTTTTGGTGTCTTCGTCTGTTGCACGTGTCGTTGTGCAATTTATTCGTGCTTTGTTTTCCAGTCAACGGGAAAGGCTTAACATGAAAAATAAATGTACGAATTATAACAAGTCCCATTGACAGCATGCCTCTTTCAAGAATAAATTTCTCTGACGTAGTTTGCGCATTGGTGTGTCTACATCGCATAGAGATTACACTGTGTGATCTGTAAGCACAAGATGAAATTAGCGCTAATGTCAGAAGTGTTTTTCTCCTGTCTTCCGTCGCGTTTCATTACGGCGAAGTTGGGCTTCACCTTCACATGCATGTCGATTCGAGACAGAATGTCATTTTTGCAAAACACAGCCACCACATGGCTCACACGCTGCGAACGCCTGCGCCGTTTCTTCTGCGATACAACCCGAAAATGAGATTCAATTATTCGCGCTCAGGCAATGGCAAAGTTCCGGTGGAGCAACATTTTGCCACTGATGAAAAACGTTGTCGAACTTTTTTTATGTATGAAGGGCTGCTTCGACACCTTTGTGATTTCTTAGGAGCATGCAAACACTTGTTGCCTCAGCTGTTTGCAATATCTTTGCTATTAGCGATTTGGTATTAATCGATCGCTGTATCTTCATGGCAGCTTCTAGCTTCCCTTAGCCGCCTAATCTCCCTGCAGCCGCGCCAATGTGCAGTAGCGTCTCGGACGTTTACCACAGCTCGCTTATGTTCTGTATTCATCGCGTAACATTGACGCTTGTAATCAGCAAACTTTCGGCTTTTGTTATCTGTTATCACTGTAGTTTGAACAGGCCTTGGAGGAGCCGTCTTCTGAGTGCCTATGTATGTTGCCGTTGCTGTAATCTTTGGCAAAATTGCCTTATTATCGTATTCTTCACAGCGACTTCGTCAGTTCTGTCTTCATTTTCCTCGTCAAGTGCAACAGATACCTGAAGTGTTTAAGCTTTAAACTAATTCCAACTGGCTGTCCCAAGTAAAAGAAAGGTTTCATGTATTAGGTCCGTTTGAGAAAGGGCGCAGCCGAAGGAGCTAACCCAGTAGTGGGTGCTGTGTATATGTGAGCTAAGTTAAGTGCAATTACCACGTGGGACACATCTGCACTCGACTAATTCATAAGCTTATCGAAGTCAGACACAAGTCAACTCCAGCTTTCGTAATCTTTCTGCCACGTTGTTCGCTATATCTTATTGTGTTTGAAATGTCTCCAGCTTACTTTGAAATCCTGAAACGCTTGTACAACAGGATACACAAAAGCCATTCTATTATCCATGTGCGGGCTTAGTATAGAATGTTTACACATATTACAATTGCACGAAAAAATTCTGTTATAGAAGTTTCTAATTAGTTTAATGAACCCTTTAGATTGACAAACCATTGTTGGCTGATTGAAGACACGTATTTACTACCGCTTATTTCTATTTGTCACTCTGCGGCCACGCTTGTTGCATGGAAAGCATGGGAAGCATGGTCAATGGGCGTCGTGTTAACTTAATAAATGTATGTCTACTTTCGACTGATCCCGAAGACACCGCGATGTGATCCTACACATTTGCCGTGCACAAATCCTGAGCCATGCGAACTGTCATAGCAATTTGATAAGCTTTCGGCATCGACGCTAAAAGAATGTTCAACGCATTGCATAACGTCTTAATAGTTCCTTAACAGTCACGTGTCATTGTCATAAAGATACGTCCGCCGTAACCGCACTAACCGTTAAAGTATGCTTTAATAGACAGCTTTGGGTTAGCGCTTGCAAGCAAACGTAAACGCATTACGTACGTAAAGAAATAGCGTCGCCCTGACTGCGTATGCTCCGAACGTTATTATGTTTCTGTGGGTTACGTGCGCCATGATAACGCACTTTATTTGACAACTTTAACGTTCCTAATGTTTACGGACGCTACAAAATAGCGTTTTTGGACATGGCGGCACCGATGGCTACCGCTTCACCGTACATTCTCGTGACGGCTACGCTCTCACTCCGTTCATCGCTTGTAACTATTCGACTGAGCTTTCGCTCGCTGAAAACTCACGTGAAACGCTATTTATGAGCGCTTAGCGCGTCCAATTTTCGAGATCGTTGGGCGATTCCGGCATCCGTAGGCCTAAACGAGATGCGTCCACATAGCAGCATCAGGAAGGTAGCTCATGGATTGCCTTGGCTTGGACACATTTGGCACAAGGCACCAGACGGCGCCCTGTATTTTATCGTATTGCGTTTGCGTTCCCGCGCGTTAAACTAAAAGTCTTGAAAGGACAAGCACCGTAACGTCCTGCAAAGGTACTTGCCTTTAACGTACATAATGCGACAAACGCTATTCTAAAACTGTCTATTAAACGTTTAGCCAGTCGTTCGACGCGCTGTTCGTCTGTTTCCGGGGCGATTTATTTCCTCTTCATCTCGTTCCGATGTCGATTCCAAGCCTCCTCTTGCTTATCAGAATTGTCGCCGTCCATACTGCCGCCTCAACTGTGGTTGCGACGCACGCGTGCTCTCCTTTTGCATCATCCGACATGTTATCAGGCATGCGACGCAGTTGGCGAAGCGAGCGGAGGCGAGCGCAACGACGATGAACGCGGTGTGACCTCATACCAAACGGCGGTGGTGGAAAGGCGCGGCGCTGCGCAGCGGCGGAACACCTGTGGATCGGTGCTACTAATGGCGCATGAGCAGTAGTGACTAGGGAGCGAGAGAGAGAGAAATCTCCACTGCGAGGCGCATGTTGTGACGTCATGTGCCTCCTAGGAGCACCGCCATGGCGAAATCGCAAGTTCGCGGCCAGTAAAGATTTCGCTTTAAAAAAGATAGAGGACCCTCAAGCCTCACGTTTAAGAGTGGAACGCGATAGCATTCAAAGATCCTTGACTGCTTCTCACGCTTCGCGGCAACTGGAACGTATATAACCGTAATGTTTACCGGGAAACGCTCGCCGCAAACGCTATGCTCGAAGGCGGGCTTTCTGGTAGAAACACGGCCTCTTGCGTGGGTCGCGATGCGGCGGAGGCGAGCGCCATCCGGAGGTACTGCAAGGAACCAGGCACGCCGCTGTGTGGCCCCTGAGATGCGTACGCGCCGGCCCGCGCAAATGGCAGACGCCGTGGCCGGTATACTAATGGTAGAAACGCTGAAAAAGGGGTTTCTTTGAGTTTTCGCGTAACAGAAGTATGTCTTCTCGTATAGTCAAATTACAATCCGACGATATCATGTCTGTAAGTTGTGTGGAAGTCGTACTTTACGATTTTTGCACGTATTTCAATAAACATAAGTATGGTTTATTGTGACGTGTGTACACATACAACAACGCATCATGCCAACGAGATGAGGTGAAAGGAAACAAAGAAAGCATGTTTCCTGACTAAGCTTACATCCCGGTTCGTAAATATGAAGGTCAGCAGTTCGGTCGGCAAAAGAAACGTTCAATAACAGCTCATTTCAAATACACCGCATATACAAATTCATAAAAAACATTTACCAATTACAAGTGAACCTTGGCAATAAATGTAATAATACATAAACAATTCCATGTTGTGTTAACAATGTAATCAATGAACATAAGCAAAGAACCTGCCGTGGTTGCTCAGTAGCTATGGTGTTGGGCTGCTGAGCACGAGGTCACGGGATCGAATCCCGGGCACGGCAGCCGCATTTCGATGGGGGCGAAATGCGAAAACACCCGTGTACTTAGATTTAGGTGCGCGTTAAAGAACCCCAGGTAGTCGAAATTTCCGGAGTCCTCCACTACGGCGTGCCTCATAATCAGAAAGTGGTTTTGGCACGTAAAACCCCATAATTAATTTATTAACTTAAGCAAATCAAAAGGTGAATACTTCAAACGAAATTTCAAGTAATGCTAAACGATGTGCATAAAGTTACATGTGCGGTGTAATGAAGTACACTTAAGCAAACATAGGTAGGCATCGCAGGTGGTAGCATACGAGCACATGCAGAAAAAAACACTGGAAGAAAACACAATAGAGCGCTTGAACCTGGGTCCAAAAGTAATCTTACTTTCTTTTTAAAATGGTATACAGATCTGCTCAATTGTGCAATTTTCACTACAGAAGGAAAACTATTACGTATTTCTATTTTGTGATGATCTAGTGATTGAGTGCCATAATTAGACCTCGGTATAATCGAA